>NW_009608944.1:0-12016 GCF_000690535.1 Cariama cristata
TAAATGGCAGGGACACATACGGGTATGGAAGAAGGCTTTGGCAAAAATTCACCTGCCTTCCACAAGAAACAGGCTCTGGGAAGATGATCTCTACCCACAGCAATACCCATAGATGTGAGAGCAGGTCTAGAGTTTGGTGGCGTAGTCTCAAGTCCCCTAAAGTCCGTGGTGAATCTGCTGACTTAGGGGACTTTAAGTCCAGTCCTTAAATCAGATCCCATGTGGGAAGCTGCAGACAAATCCATGAAGCAAAACAGACTGACATTGCTTGCAGGTTAGGCCTGAAAGAACTCCGCTAATTTCCCTGGTTTTAAGTTGCAAGTGTCCCTTGGTATTCAGATCACTGGCTTTTCTCAAACCCAATGGAAATAAAGCCTAAAGAGGAAGCACTTAAAATAATTAATAATCATTATGGGCTGGGTTTAATTTAACATGGCCTTAAACATTATCTATGGTCTTGGAATATTTCTCTGAGGTTTAGTGGAAATTTAGGGACCATGGGAAAAAATATACTGGTAATGGAAGGAACAGACAAAAGCAAGAGTGTTTGAAAACTGCAGAATCTTAAGGAGTTTTTTGGTTTCGTTTTAAGAAACCTAAATCAGAGGGTTTTTTTCTTATTTTGTCCAAATTCTGAAGCCTAAACAGAGTAAGAGACAGGAAAAAAATATAAATAAATAATAAATAACACTTTTGGCTTCTTATAGCTGAGTAAAGATCTAAATTAGTGAAGGTCTTAAAAGCCAGTTCTTCAGCAAAGGAATAAACAAATTAAATAACCATTCTGCTATTCTCTTATCATATCTGTATTGTTAAATGGTCTCCAAACGACATAAAAGAGAAAATTTTCAACCGCTGAGGATCAGAAGAGTTTTTCAGAGTTTCACTTTAATTAGCTCAAAGCTAAGAATATGCCCCATAAACTAATACCAAGTTCTTAGTCGACCTTTTCATATTTTTGCCATTAATTATTTCTGTTGTGCCAGTGGAAAAAACAAAGATACAGGCCCTAATCGGTGCTCCCAAGTGTTTGTTAATGAACTCTGAGGGGACCAAACAGCCACAATTGTCTTTCATAACTGGAAACCTTCCTTCTAAAGCAGTTCTTTGTCCGCATATCACATCTTTGTATAGCTTAATGTTGCTTTTATCACTTCATTGCTTTTGTTACTTTTTCACGTGGGAAATGTTTTGATTAGATAGAATATACCTTCAGAGAATCTTCTTTATCTTTCGCAATAGCTATTTCTGTATTTACGGCAATAATGCAATCCCCATAATCATGAATTTGTAGAATTTGCTCATTATTTTATCATACTACCTTCACTGACAGTATCATCCTCTAAATGCATAGCCAGCTTAGCAGTTATAATGACTGCATTATTACCATCTAACAGCGAGCTGTAAAGTTTGTGCCTAAAATAGACAACTTGACCAGAATCCCAGTTTCAATAACAGAATGCATCATTGCGGCAATGCTAAGGACGCTCTTTCGTGACCTTCAGTATTCCATCTGGATCTGTAACTACCACCGTGTTTCTGGACCAAGATTTTGATTTAAATGTTTCCCAAGAATGCTGTAAGCAAGCAAGGAGACAGACTCTTTCTAACAGTTGCCTAACAGAGCCCACTTCAGGTTCTTTCACAGTGTATCTACAAAGCAACTGGATCGCAACAACCCACACAGCCACGTCTAAGCAAGTCAGATTAATTTCAACAATCAATATTCAATTCCACCCCAAGAGCAGCCAAAGCAGCTGACCAGTGATGCTGGCCAGCCGGCTGTGTGCAGGTGAGCTTGTACAGCCTGTTCGGGCGTACTTACACTGCTTGAGTCCACTTGGGCAACTCTACAGGTGCAATGCACGTGTCTCAGCTAAGTGTAAATACATTCTAAAGACAACTTTATGTGATATGTGCACAGAGTGGGTGAAGAATCCTTACTCAGCAACCTCAGATGACAGGAAGGGGCATGTAGGATTCTCCCAAGGCAGGAGGACTCCCAGACAGAATATAAATGGGATCTGGTAAAACACTTACGTTTCTCTTTCCTGAAAAGAAGTACCTGCCTAGCATATATTGTAGCTGTCAGCTGGATCTAAACACCCATGCAGACCTGTCCATCACATAAAAACATTCTTTTGCTTGCATACTAGTTCCCAAATGACATACTATGTTTGCTTTTTGCCAGATTGGGTGTGAATGCATTACATTGCTTTGACTTTCCACCAACGCAGCCCTCTGCTAAGAATGCTACAAACAACAGCCGTCATATTGAATTCAGTCCCACTTGTGTCTTCTGTGGCATTTTTACAGATACAAACATTATCTGTAAGTTTACTGAGAGATGATGCAGAATGGACATAGGTCAAAATCTGAAGTAGAAGTAACTGAACTCTAGTAGAGGAAATGAATCTCAGAGAAGATCAAGCAAGTGATCAAAAATATTCCAGGAAAGGGCTAAACAGCTTAGTTTCTTCCTGTTAAAGTACAGGCCAAATTGTAATTGTTAATCTGTTCCTCAGCATAATCTAGAAAATTTATAGCATACCATGCAGCTCTTAAGCTTTCAATTTAAGTTAAAACAGAAAGCAAATGAGCACATACCCAAAGATCTGTTTTGAGATCTTGAGATGAAATTGTGGCTCCATTTAATTCAGTGGAAGATTTGTCATTGACTTATGTCCTCAATAATGCCAGCAGGCACTTCTTGCACATAAAAGACTAAACTTTCAGAATAAGGGTGCAAGGACTGGCTTTGAAACTAAATTCAGGATTTCTCATTACTTTCGTTCCTCTCCCTTCAAAAGAAAAGAGAGATCAATATTGGTTAATACAATGTTTATATTTCTGTCATCCTGTTTTAAATCTAAAGTGAAAGGGGTTGTTTTAACATTGCAAATGCTTCTTCCCTCCACAGAACTGTAGATCAAGGTTTGACATCAGAAAAGCATAACTCTATAGGGAAACTGAAAAATATTTAAAGTATTTTTTCATCATCTTTGAACACATGGAATTCATTGCATAGATTTATTACTATTAATTCATGATGTATGCACTCACACATTTTTTATTTTTGTGTCCTGTTCCTTATTATTGCATCTGTGCCAACCTCCTCCTTTTTCTAGTGAACTCTCCCTCACATCAATACTCTGGTTAATCGACATGTTGTCCAAAAGGCAGGGCAATGATGAGGACTGCAGGGAACCCCATTTGCTAGGTGTAACTGGCTTTCATACACTTAATGATATCTTTCTCTGCTGGGTAACATCCTGTGTTGAGACAATTCATTGAGTTTGCTGCCAAGAGATGTTTCTTGGGAGTGGCCTGAGGAATGAACTGTTGGAAAGGAGGCAGGCGCGACCTTGTTTTGCCTGCACACAGTATTCCCTGAATAAACCTGCAAAACTCCCTACCTGCTCCTGGGAAGGATGAAGATGACTGAACTGAGACTAATCCCAAAGAACACACTGAAAACCAAGTGAAAGTGGCAACGGTTCCTTTACCCCTTCTTTTGGTTTTAATGCTTTCTCTAAGTTTTTTTTTTTGTGCAAATGCAGGAGCATCCAAGTACTGAACTTCTGCACTGCAGAAATAACACTGGGCAATATGACAGAAAGTAGGCAATATGACCAGAGAGGATTTTTGATCACATAAAGCAGCAGTATGATTCAATCAAAAATGAGGCACAATTTACCCTTAAATAAATGAAGCCCAAAACCAACATACACCAAAGTTTGAATTAAATTACAGAATGAGTCATATATGAGATGAAATACCAGGTTTGCACTTCCAGTGGCATCTGTGCACAACCATGGCCTTACTTTTTTATTGTAATTCTCTTTTTATTTTCAAATGTATTTTATTTTTTAAATTAATTCTAATTTAAAATTTATTATTGTATCCCCTGGAGCCACTGGGATTATATTACTGATAATTACCACTGTCACACATGGTAAATAATATGCGCATGCACATAAGCTTCCTTTTTCTAACGGGCACTTTCACCCAGCTTGTCTGTTGGTGTAAAGCAAGTGCACAGCTCTACTGATTCAGTAAAACAAGGCTGATTTATACCAGCTGGGGATTTAGCCTGTCTTGTTTCCATGAAGTCTAACAGTATCTCATAGAGCTGTACAGATCTTTTATGCAGGTATGTAACAGAAAATGTAGAAAGTTCTATGATGGCTGAACATCTCCTCAGAGTGCTGACACTTCCTTCCTGCTCATTTCACCTGTAAGACAGAAATAACTCTCCGATGACTTGACCTCTTCAAAAAGAAAAACTTTTCTGTACTGAGACCTGCTAATCAGGTCAGATTGCAGAAGCAGATTTATTGTTATGATCCTGTGAAAACTGAAAACAATGAATAGTTCCTTACCCAAAGGCCTGAGGATAAATTCTGAAAAAAACACTCCCTGTTTTACATCAGAAAATCACTTTACCCATTTGATTTAATGTTGCTGGACACACATCACTGTCTAGTGAAGAACTAGTATGTGGTTCCTTATGTTACACCTACAAACTGTACCACCATTTGTTAGGATATAAATCATCAGTCTTTATAGCGTTTCTGCCAATGGTATGTCTACTCTCCACATCATCTGTATGACCACAAAGAGAAGTATGTAAAAACAGTCAGTATTCAACAAACTTACACAAAATCAATTTCTTGCTAAGTAAGATCAGACATTGCATGGACATGCAGGTGTACAGAGTCCTGGTGAGACAATGTCAATACCTGAGGCATGTTGCCAACGATTATTCAAACACCATCCCTGAAATGGATTTTCTTCTTGCAAAAGAACAATAAAGCATTTCCAGAAATGAAGCAAAATGCCACTTTCACTTGTCTTGGCTGGGCAGCAGGAAGAAAATATTAAATGATCTTATTTTGTCCATTAAAAAAGGAAACCTCTATCATAAAGAAGTACTTTCACAAGCTGGAGCAAATCATGTCATCTCTAAACACTGGCTCTTGCAGGGGCCTCAGCTATGACAGGTGGACAGTTTTTCCCCTTGAAATGTGATTTATAAGAAATGCTGGGTTTGGCAGGCTGTTATAACATGTTATGGTGCTACTAAATGCAAGTCAGAAGCTCTGTATAATCCATTAGCATTCTTTCGTGACTGGAAACTACGCAGCCGCGTGTCCTTGCTGTTATTCAGAAAAAGAAGACAAGGTAGTCATTCAAAAAGTACTGGACTGACAAGCATTTGGCATTTGGCGGGGATGAATACCAGTGTATCAAAAGACAAGTACAGAAGGGCGGCAACGAAACCGCAGATGGTTTTGTGGTCCAACGACTGACGTGAACTGCTGGGACTTAGGCAAACCTCGTTTCTGCATCAGATCACCAGTGACTTGGACCTGTCTCAGGCAAATCACTGGCTCTGGGACACTGCGTCGTGCAGCAGTCCTGCACAAGCAAAATTGTTGCTGCACCAGTTGTTACAACTCTCACACAAACTACATAAGCACACGAGCTACCAGAGAAAAATCTTTAGCATTAAAAGGAAATCACTACCTAGAGTAACACACAATTTGTGTATTTCACAATTCACACCCTCGGATGCAGTATTAGCTTGCAAGGATTCACCTTCTACATTTCTCAGTCTTAATTCTATGAAAAAATACAAGCAGTCGGACCTTAGTAATAATGCATCCTACTTCCACCAAACATCCATTTCTAACACCAAGAAATAAAGAGTCAAAATTGTTCTCCTATACAGACATCTGCATAAAGTTGGTGAAGACGTACACACTTATTTCTCTCCTGTCTCAGTTCATGCTGTAGACAGGCTGCACGTGACTGTTTCCCCTCTTTTTCATTTCTTTACTTTTAAAACTGTATATCTGAACACTGAAATGCAAATTCTATACAAAGTGTTATACCACTGATGTTTGTTTAAGACTGGACATCTTTCTGCAACAAGCAGCCAAAGATTATCAGTGCGATCACTGACATTTCACATATTTATCCAGGTCTGAAGACGGATTAGACCATTTGCTACGTCATGTCCTTTAGACATGTAAAAAACATATGCGTCCCTAAAAGTGTAGCTAGCTTAGCGGTAATACAGTTTTCCTTCAAGTAATGTAAAACTTTAAGACATACAGAACCACTATTTACTTCCAGTATGCTCAGTTACTAGCCCATAAAGAGAACCGTTTTCACTGAGCTACTTATATGCTTAAAATGTGAAGTTTTTAAAAGGAGGGTTTGTTGATAGAAAGCCAGTCAGTAACAGTGAGCAAAGTGAAGTATTGCAAAGCTGTTTTCTAACGTACATTATCTCACATGTGCGGAAGGCCAGTTTTCTATCCAGAATTTGTACAAGTAGCCAAAAAAATGTGAGAGAGAACTACACTCTGGAGTTCTTCCATTTTGAAAACCAGTAACTAAGTTTTCAAAATCTGTACACATCCCTTTAAGCCTTAAAATGATTATACACCAAGTTCACAGCAATAGCTTCTTTTTTCCTGAAAAAAGAGCACAGAAAGAATAAAACTTCTAGCAGGCTCTTAGATGAAACTTGAACTATGAATCACATCTATAATATCTATAAAGAATTTACTTGAAATTCATTCCCTCTATGGCTTGCATAACACTCTTACACTATGCTTACTTGTATACATGTAATATACAAACACACACCTTTAACAGATTAACTTTTTAGTTACAATTTCAAAGTTCACAGTTGTTGGGTTTTGATCTCTTTAGAGAGGTGGTAAAAAAGAGACTAAAAATAATCCTACATGAGGAAAGCCAAAAGGAAATACCGGTGAGCGGGGTCTCCTGTTATTCCAGAGGAGACCAGATAAGCTGGAGCATAGCTAGGATTGCCGTTTTCCACCCTGCAAAAAGCCCAGCATCATCACCATGTACACAACTCTTTCGGTCTTCAAGGAACGATTCAATGGCCTTCATCGGGAGGTTCAGACTGGGCATTAGGAAGCATTTCTTTACCGAGAGGGTGGTCAAACCCTGGAACAGGCTTCCTAGAGAGGCGGGCGCTGGCCCCACCCCGTCAGTGTTCACAATGCCCCAAGCCTGACAGTGTTTAAGAGGCATTTGGACAATGCCCTTAACAACACACTTAACTTCTGGTCAGCCCTGAATTGCTCCGGCAGTTGGACTAGAGGATCGTTGTCGGGCCCTTCCAACTCAAATAGTCTATTCTATTTGATCTGATGCCATTCGATTGTATCACACCTCCCCTCTAACAAGCCGTAAGAAAGCAGGGGATCTAGCTCAGATTCTAGCTCTTTTTTTAATTTACTTGTGCTAAAATCTTTTGAGGGGGTCACAGCGGAGGAAATTCTGCCAATATCACACTAAAAACTTCAGGCTTCAGGAACAGTATGAAGCCTGGTGCAGTGAGAATCCTCTGAAGATAAGTATTTACAAATGACAAAGAGTGTTGAATGAAAGTTTCGGTGTTCTCTCTTTCATCAGCAGTTATGCAGATCACCTTCTGCTCTACCACAAATATGGATTTATATTAATCATGGAAACTTCATGGCTTGCAGGCATGAAAGAAAATCAATGCAGTAATGTTCTTGTTGGTTTTCTGCTAGCCAGCACATTTGTGTGACGGAGGAGGGCACACAATGAAGCCCTTTGGTGAGTCTGTAGGTAAACAGATGAAAAATGTGAGAGCAAAAATGCTGGTAGTGAAAGGAAAGGAAATCTTTTAACAGCCCTAACACAAATATGCTTTGAATGCTGATTTTATTCTTCCGCCTCAGAAGACTATTTAGCATTAAGCATAAGAGAACAGCTCCAGGAACGACATCCTACTAGGCATTTGGTACATTTCAGGATTATTATTCAGATGTTACAGAAAGACGGATCTCCTCTCATACTCTCCATACATAAAGATTGCCATAGTGAAGCTTACTTATTCAATACTAACAGTACATTTCATTCATACATACTTCTCTGTAAAATAACAGGCACAGTACCGCTGCTTGACTTCATGACTAATGTCACAATGTGCTCTGTAAAGTAAAATGCTCCATGGCCACATACACACCTGTGTCGGAAAAGTCAGGATGCTGGATGAACTGGTACTTACGCGTCACTGGAACTGACGCAATAGCATCTGTAGCATGAAAACCAAAGCACAGCTGCAAGCCAAATCATATATCTAATCTAACGAGACTAAAATACGTTCATTTGGGCTGTGGGAGGTGCTGACTCCTTAGCCTGCTCTGTCTCCTGAAAGGCGCAATGCCAGTGGAGTCAATGGAGATACTCCTGTTTATGTGTGCAATGACTTTTCATGCAGAACTTTTTCTACTGAATTGTGGTTCACTGCTCTACAAGCTTAACCTACTTCTGCCTAAAAAAAGTATTACTATTCTGTGTAATTCTCTAATGGAGTATGTAATAAAGATTATAAAAAGCCACTGAATTCACTCTTAGGGTATCCCAAAATTCCCTTTGGATATAAGAAATTTTTTGGGAAGTCAGATTTCTTTCTGTATTGCACCAGAAGGCAAAACTAGATGCCACAACTTAACTGCAGTTTTACACGCTAGGAAATAAGCTACATGGTCAGTAGTTTGCATTTGTAACAAATGGAAGCAGAATCGAATTCTCACTGCCAGAAGAGAACATAACAAAAGTAACAGTATACGTTAGCAGCATTCCAAGACATCATAATATGGCCGAAGTTTTTCAAAACTCACTTCCAATATTAATGAATGCACATGAATTTCAGCTGTAACGGTTTATAGTTAGTTTTCAAGGTTGTCAGATTGTCTTTAAACACAGCAATCCAAAAGAGGAACCAAAATTAGTATCATATAATGAATACCTGCTTAAATCTCTCTCTGCTGTAGAACGTACTCCACCAATGAACGATTTGTAGTACTGCATTCCTCTCTCAATAAAATTTAAAGATTTGCAAGGAAAGGAATAGACACCATTTTCTAGTTCTCTTCTAGCTACCCAGGAAAGAACTGTTATATTGTGTTTGCCCTGTCTTAATGATCTGGAGCACCTCTCCAGAGCATATGAGCCTTACAAATATTGTGAATTTGGAGAAATGTTGTCCTTGACAGGTTGGCTGATGTTCTTTGTATTGAGGTCTGGTTTTCTCCTGTGAAGTTACTGACTGGACTGCAGGTAAATGACAATCAACCAGAACAGATAACAAAAGTGTAACTGATTATTGTTCAAATGATATCCATGATTTCACTTTGAATCACCCTTTTCTACTCATTTCTGCTCTCTATTTGAAGGCCAAACTATCTCAAAATTTTATTGGAATTTAAACATTTGGTAAAAGTCCTAAGTAGTAATGCTAATACAGGCTTCAGAGGAGAAAAAAAGGAACAAGAAAGGGAACTTAACAAAATATTTGGAAATTTAAAAAATAATTTTAAGCTACTTTGCGAGTTCAAAGAAGGTGGGTATCTATTTTATGGAATTCACTAAGTGGTAAAATTTATCTGCTAACATTATTTCTCCTTCTGTGCATACGGAAGCCCCATATCATGTGGGAAATCACTGAAAAATATTTTACCGATTAAAAGCAAGACCAACGCAACATCATGCACCCTACGGAAAACTTGGGTATTTTTAAAATCAAAATATTTTACAGACTGAAATGTTCTGAATGTTTGGGGTTTTTTTTAATTCCAGTGTTTTTTCTCATACTTTCAATTGAAGCAAATGTATTTTGACATTAAAGCCTCACGTCATCTAATGTCAGCGCTGGAATATATTTCCCTGAGTCCACGAGGCACCGGGGCGGCACACACCAGCCACACAGATGTCAAACTCACCTGAAATGAGACTTTGCAATTCAGCAAACTGAAAGGTTTTCGTTGTGTTTGATTCAAAACAAGACAGAAGGTTTCCTTTCGATTTCCGTGGCAGAATATTTGCATCTGAAGGCACTGAGAGGGAGCTGAGGTTATCGCACTTGAGGACACACAAAACCAGGCTCTCCAGCATACTGCATCTCATGGAACTCATCAGTCCTGTTCCCTACCATGCAGGGCCAATCCTGCAGGAACTTCAGCTCCACACAGCAGCAATAAATCCTTCTTCACAACTAACTTCTATGCCTCTGTGATTCGATCCAGTTCTGCTGAAGGTAAAGAAGCCACAGAAATTCGCAGCAGCAGATAATTTGGCCCAGAAAGAATGAACTGCTAATTAATAAGAACAAGGGTTGGCATGACAATCTCTGCCAGCTTCAACCTTGGTATTAAGTGCAGAATATCTCCATCTATCTCATTTGTTCCTCTCATAAATGTATTTAGGAGAGTTCTACCTGATGCGTAAGAATTTCTTTCCTCAAATTACTACATCATGCATCAGAGTAATTTCAACACTTATTTCCTTTGAACAATTCAGATAATTATGTTTAAGAGCTTAGAACAAGCTTACATAAAGTTGCTTTACTCTATTTATTATGTGACAGATACTATATTACTCATGAGTAACCAGAGCCTGTCACATTGGAACATTTCCTGAATAATATGTCATATATTATGCATGCATGTATAGTTCAGCATAGTCAAATATAACCAAACAATTAATAAAACAAATGAAGAATGCATAATTGAAGTGCTAAATCTGAGAACTCAAAACTGAATTGACTAGCAGAGAATTACTCATCTGCCAGAAAAATATCCACTGTAAAGTAATCTGAGTGCACTCAACCAACCTACAGCCTTTTTACAAAAATTACATATTGCTATTAGAAATTGATTATACTTTTTAACAGCAATAAATCCCCATGAAATTAGTTATTGCTTACCATAGCTACAACATTAACCTTTCAAAGCAAACTTAGCAAATTGCTAGCTAATGCTAATGACCAATTTTCAAATGGATTATTCCTTAATTAAATTATGTCACATACAGCAGTAGTCATAAGATAGGATCATTTTGATGCCAACAGTATCTTAACAAGAACAGTTTGTATTGGAATGAACCACATTAATCCAAAATAGGTAGTTAGTGTAATTAGGAGAAGCATGAGGACTACTTAGATGTGTTATTTTTGAATGATCAGGGAAAAATACCTTTCATTTACACTAAAAAGATTATGCTCTCTTAAAAAAAAAAGTTAAACCATGAAGGACTCTTCCCAAGTACCTCTCTATTGTCAGTCTTCTGCAGTGTGTTTGCTCACTTGTCTGCTTAACGCGACCCAACCACCAGGACATAAGGGAGCAGGGGACAGACTTATTTTCAAGACAGACATTTGCCATTCAGGAGTCTCCCCGAGTCACTTAGTCAGTTTTTACAAAGGGCCAAACGAAAGTTTTTACAAAGCTTCTTTTGTTACAAAAACAACAGCAGCAAAGCAAATCCTATCTTCAGGGTCTGTCCATTCTATATAGTATGTCATGAATCACTGTACCCATAGTATTAAATGCAAATCTCAGAGTCTGATCAACACATGCAAGATTGTTTAAATAGATCGGTGGTGGTTTTATCGGTGGTTCAAATGGAATGAGATGAAAAGTGATTGACACAATTCCAGTCTCTCTCATTCCACAGGAGCTGCTGGACATGCTTTGGACCCCAAATCAGGCAGAACTCCAGCGTGCAGAGGAACTGCCGTTAGGATGTCAGGTGGTGGAGCTCTAGCAAAAGAGGGTCTCTCACAAGAAGCAGGGTCTTTCTAGCACCTCCAAGAACTAAGCAGCTCCTGCCACAACAGAAGTGCAAGCCCTTTTCTTTGCTTATAGGCAGAAAAATGCCACACCAAACCTGGCAACCACAGCCATTCCCTCAAGTTCAAATAAATAAAGCAGTCTCCAGCATCTTCTGCACACTCTACCTCAAGCAATTAGGTCAGGAAGATAGACACAGGATGGTTATGTGTACGCTTATAGCAGCCGAGTCCCCAGAAATGGGGTAGAAATCAGATCTCCCAGCCAGAAAGGCGGGCTGGTTGGCAAAAGGCAGCGCTGCCCTGCAACATGCTGCATCTGGAGGGAGCTGGTTCAGCCCCCAGCAGGACCCACGGTTTGGTGACCCT
>NW_009608944.1:12042-16552 GCF_000690535.1 Cariama cristata
ACAGTGGCTCCCAGCCAGTGTCCTCCTCCTTAGTAGGGCTGAAGAGCTGGTTTTCAGGCAGGACAGGGGCTCACTCTCTCCTGCAGATAACCAGGTCCTCCCTAAAGCACAAGATCTCATGTGGAGGCGCAAGTGGCATTTACTCCAAACCTGATTTCAGGCTCACTTGAGATTGAAACGCAACACAAATGACAAAGTATTTGTCATACATAGGTTTGTCAAAATAAAATAAAAGAAACCCCACAACAATCTTGTGTAACCCCCTGGAGAATCAAAACTGCTAAATGGCTTGAAGTATTACAGCTGCAACTTGAAAATAATCTTTGTTCACGCTTCTTACTCATTTTTGTGCATAATTAAGATGAGTACAATCTCAAACCAGAGGGCTTAACCATTCCCAAACATGCAGAAGTTTGGATCCAGACCTGAACTGTGTGGCTGGCCTTACCTCCTTACTGGCTGGAGCCCACGCCTCCATTACCAAGCACCCCAGACTGCGATACAGATGAGGACACGTGTGGGAAACTTTGCTCTTACGCACATATAACTCTGCAGTTGTCATCACTTCCCTCTTCACAGTCTTGGCTGCAAATCTGAACGAAGCCCAGTGGTGCCGCAGTCCTTTCCTCCCCCTCTTTATATTTGTCTTTCTCTCCCCACTTTGACATATTTTTGCATACAATGCCAACTGAAAGCCCTCAAAGCTGGAACGTGTACTGTCACTTAGACTATGCAAGGGAGGCAGACTTTTATTGGAAACATTCCTTCCCTTCCTTTTCATTTTTGCGGCTCCCACGCTGTTGTTGGCAGCTTTAGATCCCAATCAGAAGGAAAGCATGTAAAATGTGTGCAGTTCGGCAGCCGTCCTGTAAGGCACTTCATGTGCACAACTATCCGCAGCTGTGCACCGCTTCTGATCCGCAGGAGACCACATATGGGCACCGAGATCAGAACACATCAAATCCCCGTCATTAAATGCATCTGTCTTTAAAGTAGCGAGTCTTAAGTCCTGTTAAGAGACTCCAATACGAAGAAGAAAAACAAATTCCCCCCAGCAGAAGGGAAATTATGATTTCATTCTCTCTGTTCAGGCCATACCAACCTATAACAAGGCCTATAGTGAGATGTCTTAAAAATACTACAGCACAATTAGCATTCAAATCCTGTTTACACTTTTTTCCTCTCTCTAGCCAAAGTTCTTGTATGGCTTCACCCTCTTGGCCATACCAGCACAGAAATGCAACAACATAAAAGATTAACAAGGCCTATAGTGAGATGTCTTAAAAATACTACAGCACAATTAGCATTCAAATCCTGTTTACACTTTTTTCCTCTCTCTAGCCAAAGTTCTTGTATGGCTTCACCCTCTTGGCAGGCAGCAAAACCCAGCAGCTAGAAGCCAAACCCAGGTGCATTCAGATTCCTACATGATGTACATTTTTAACAGTAAAGATGAGGAGCTGGGAACAAAGTAACAGGCAGGTTTTTCATCTCCAAGCCCATTCATATGGAGTTTAATTGTCTTACTGAAAGCAATCCTTACAAACTAAGGAGCACAATAGAGCAGAAGGTATGTGATAATTAAGGAATAGCTATATAGAAGTGCGACTAGCTGATGCAAAGATCCACTTTGGCTTCATGCCCTGATATCTTATGCTATAAATGAAGTAAAAATAAGAAGCAGATCTACGGAAAAGCCAATGGAAAGCAACGCTTTCTTGCAATTATTATTTTTCTTTCTTATGTATGAACTGAGACAGAACTCCATGCTGACCTTTGGAATAGATGCCTAAAAACTACAGCATTTTTGCCATGAATTTAGGAAACGTAATGTAAGACAAGAGACTTAGGAAGGTTTACACTAATAATTCACAAGAAATACTGCACTTCAGTCAAGAAATTTTACAACCAACATAAATTCTTAAGGGTACATACTTCAGCTGGCTTATGGAGAGCTACCAGCGGTACAAATCCCCACAGAACGAAGCAGTGATACACCTCAAAAGGTGTAGACATTAGGGGAACCATCTCTTGCAGTCCTTGCTCGTGCAGAAATCCCTACTGGTGTCTGGAGAAATTTTACTGGTACAAATCTTTTAGGACGTACAGAGAAGCTGGCAATACGCTGAACAAAGGCCACTTTCTTTTTTTGGACTCTGCTTACCAGCATGCTGATATAACCAAGTCTTTATATGTGTTTGTGGTTTTGTCCTTCTTCGATTTTCAGATTTGCATTATATGTGCAAATTTAGTACATTAGGTTGTCTATCCACAGTTGCACAGAAGGTGTTCCAGGATATCTCTCCAGCCTAGCACCATGGCGAGAGGAGCCAGGTGTGCCCACGGGCGCTGTGACTCACAACAGACTGACAGCTGTCAGCTACGAGGAACACTCAATGACATGCACGGAACAGGTTGGGGATCCCTGCCCTAGCTGATCCCTGTGCTTCCAGCGAGTACACAGATCCAACAGGGGACACATCCTGGCACAAGTTTATGTAGTTGTAATTTTACTTACCAAAGGAACAAATCTTGACTACAACATTTAGCAGGGAAATAAAAGAATAGCTGCTTTTAAATTATTTTTTAAATACTTAATTCTACATATATATTACACAATTGATTTAGCCTAGGCAACAGTTAGTTTGAAAAGGCTGGAGGTTTTTCTGAGGCCTTTTTGTTTTATTTCCCAGTGTAGTAAAATCTTAAATTACTGATATGGGTATCTGACATAACATTATGCCAAGCCCAACACTTCAGACATGCATTTATATTTTTCCTGTCAGCAGATGGCCACTTGCTGGGTGCAAACTCAAGCCTCCGCAGTGGGCTGTATAAGAGCTGACCTTACAACCTCTGCCTTCGGAGTGAGGAGGGCCTGGCACCCTTTAGTTACTTTCCTGCAATATGAGTCTACCACTGAGATTTCCATTGTCTTGTCCACGCTGTGAAATGCGGAGTCTTGGTGAGTTTGTATCCACAATACTGCAGTTCTCCTATGAGTCTGATGAGAATTTCAGCTGGTGATGATATGTCAAATGGTTCTCCACACAAGGAAGTCTCCAACCAATTCACAGATGACATAATACAAGTGTCTTTCCTAACGCTGATGTCAGGAATATTTTGTCACCTGAAGTGAGGTGGAGACAGGGTTCAAAATCACATTGATCAACCCCCCCCTCCAAAACAGTGGCATTTTAATTCCTGTATCCCTCTGGTGTGCAACTGATAGGTTGGGGCAATTCATCTCTGCTCTCCTGCCTTCCCAATCTGCTGTGACCAGCTGTTCTTACATTGAAAACCAACTCTTGTTTGCAACTAGTCATGTAAAATATGACTTAAAAACCCGTATCAGTAACAGTGAAGTGGTAATATGAAAATGTTAAATGCCAGACTGTTGTTGATTTTCGTATTTCATGATTGACGAACAAGCTGGAATTCCCAAATTGAGGAAGCGGTAATTAGCATGCTGGCTACCTCAAATACACATCCATCCCTGTTAACAGGTTTGTCTTGCTGTCTGTTAAGAAGTAGTAATAGACTGCATTCTTCATCCTTACAACATATAAAGCCATATCGTGGGGCTAAAACGTGCAGCTTGTGCCAAACCTTGAAACCTCAAAGTTCTCATGGTGGGAAGAGTCCCGTTCACATCAAATGGACATTTATTTTTCTTAAACTCGGAAATCAGATGATGACTCACCAAGCGTTGGCAAAGCTATCTGCAGGCAATGAGAGAGCGGTGAATGGAACCGAGACTTGGGGGATGTCTTGAAAATGCCACAATGAACAACGTGGAACTATTTCTATTTGGCATATATGCCTAAATTTTCTCATACAAAGTGAGATGGTAATGCCATATCCCCTCAGCAGCTCTATCAAGGAATAAAAATATGACATAATATTTACAAATCTCGTGTTGCTCCACTACCTTCCCATAAAGCATGAATACTCTGCTTTTACCTCCATGTTTAACAATTAGTGATGTTGCAGTATTATTCACTACATTTGTACCTTATAGCAGTAAAAATAACTTCACTGAGGAATTATGAAGTCAACTTTAATGGCCAAATTGAGGGTTTGGTTTCAGTTTCAAACAAACATTTCTTGGGACCTGTTTATTCAGTCATTAGATTAAAAAAAAAAAAAACACAAACCCAAAACACCAAAACCTCGTAATCTTACTGGACCTTTATAGCTCCCCCCATTCTTTACTAAAACACTTTTTTGATCAGTAGAGTTAGTAGACTGAAGGAATTCTGCATTTGGATGGCATGATGATTTTGCCTGGGCAGTAAAAATCAGACTACTCATATATATCTTTTAACATGAATTTCTCAGTCTTTAAAAAAGGACTAGGGAAAAGGGAAATAAAAGTTCTACAAGAAAGAAAAGTAGGAAAAATGATAAAACAAAGGATTTATGTATGTCACACAACTCTTATTTAAATCTTATTTCTGATAATTTTCTGATGCACCTTTGTATACCAAATCCATCATCGCACACTCTT
>NW_009608944.1:16583-30184 GCF_000690535.1 Cariama cristata
TCTGCTTTTGCTGAAACAATTGAAAAAAAGAATTGTGCCTGCCTTGTCTGAGAAAGCCGCTGCACATTAAAAGAAAATGTACGGGTCACTGAAAACGCAGTTTTGTAATAGAACACAGTAGTATATAAAGTACATTAAAATAAGAGGAAGGAAACTTGCTAAAATCAAATTTCATCATTTCATACTGTGGTGCATCTGTATAAAGCAGCAGCCAGAACAATTTTGCAGGCTTTATAGCCTTCCTGTTAGCGGTTCTCAACACGCTGACTTACCAGCAATACATGTGCACAAACAGAAACTGCCACATTGTCATCAGACAGGCAGGTGAATGCGTTATCTTCTCAATTTTCTCCCATCCCTAGCTAATGTCTCATCATAACAACCTCATCAGCTATCACTGATGATCTGCCCTACTTCTTGCCTTCACCTCAAATGCAACCTCAAAAATTACTCTAAGGAAATAACCATGGCCAGCCTGGCTGTGAGCTGAAGGCAGACAGCAAAACCGGCAGAAGCGGTACGCGCAAATGGCTGACCTTCAAAACAGCTGTTTGCGAAACATATGTGCTGCCACAAAACAACGTTAAGTAACCTTTCCAGTGCTGCTGCTCTTAGATTCACACTGGGGCTGATCAATATTGCCCTGCAGCACTGGAGAGACATTCCCACATCCTCATGAAGGTTCCCGGTCTAATTTAATTCAGTGTATTAATATCACTGGCTTCAAAATAGATCAGCATAACCCATGGAGGTGGCAAGAAGGCAAAAGCCAAACGCAGGTAGACACCGCAGCGTGTGCCCCCGCCGGTGACCCCCCGCTGCCCGGGACAGAGAGCGGGGTCCCCTCCTGCAGACACCCTCGCGGGCAGAACCACTTTCAGGGCCGAGGAGCCAGACCATAGGAAATGAAGTTGGTGGGGTCAGAGAATTTGCTACTTCCATGAAATAAGTAAGCCTCAACCCAGTCTGGGCAAAAGGTTTGATTTTATAAATAAGGTTTAGCCTATGCCCATGAGGCACTGTCAGGCTGACGGTAACCACCATTGTGCCAAGGGATTTCTTTCCGAACATATACCTGGAAATTAGACTGCAGCATCCTGCGCTCCCTGAGACTGCAGGAAAACCTCTGCAGTCTCACCAAGACCAAAGAGGCTTGGGTAACCAGCATGGCATCAGCCTCCGTCTTATTCCCTTCACCCTCAAGGGGCTAATGGCGGCAGCTCAGAGCGCAAAGTATACACAGTAAAGAAGGAGCTCAAAGAGAAGGAGCTTCTTCCTTCCACACCACTCCTGAGCTCTCTCTGGCGGTGCTCAGGCCTTGCAGCTCCCCGGCTCGCCGCAGGAACTCCACGCCACCATCCTACACCAGAGACACGCCGGCTAAGGCAGCCCCTCCAACGGACCCGCAGTCTCATTCATAAACTCCTTCCAGCATTATAAAAATTAAAAACTCAGCTGATTGGACATGGATCTGATATACTTCTCCCATACAAAAGCCCATCTGCAAATATACATATTTTAAATATTCCTTTTTTCATTACTTAATCCCTCCATAATTTGTGCTCATACTTTGTGAAGCACAGAAAGATCTGTTGTTCATTTAACAGCTTAAAATCCATACCAGTTTCTCCTAACTAAAACCAACACACCGCTGTACTCAAGCGAGCTCTACTGCACAAAACACAATTACCCTATCGCTCGACTACCCATCAACAGGACAGCACGTGATTAGACAACAGTGGGGAATCCCAGTGACCCTCTGCGAGCATTGGGGTACTGCAAGCCTCTCATTTTCTGCTCCATGATCTGTAGATGAAAAGTACACTGGAAAGAATACAAAATGAACGGCAGTATTTCTGTGCACATCCTAACTTCATTTTCATGGGAATGTGGAAATTTAAGGAAAGAGCAAGACCACGATTATCAGATGGAAGATAAAAACCCACCAATTGTAATGCCTTATCTAAGAGCACAATGACTTCTCTTCTTGAGTCTTGATATTTTCAAAGGACTGCTATTTTCAAAGCGACTGTTAGACACACTCCCTCCCTCCCCAAGAATCTGGGGGTTCACCAACACCCACAGGTTGTGGATCCACACAGCACCCACAGCTCTGGGCACTGATTCTTCACCTGACTCTACACAGAGGTTTACTCTGCCGTGACGCAGCAAGGCTGCTCCTCTCACCGGGCACGACAGTCAAATCCCTACAGCCGTCCCAGCGCCGGGCATTGTGCTACAGCACGCTGCGAGGACCCTGACCACTTTTTATTTGTCTTTATTCCATTCCCCATCACCTGGGTAGTGGATGGGGTTTTTCTAATCTTTGGAAGAAGAAAATTATTTTAAAATGAGCTATAAACCATGCTTACATACTCTATCATTTCAGCCCAGGACATGTCAACATCCCAAGAGAGATCTGAATGTTACCGGAGGCTGTCAAATTAACAGAAATACATTGACAAAGAGAGTTTGTTCAGGGAATGTCAGGGCAGCAACAATGGTGCTAAGTGATGGCAGAGCATCATTTTGCTTACAGCAAAACTTCATTTTTGCCTGTTCACAAAAATAAACGCAATTTCTGCCACCTGATTTTTGTCCTTGCTTGATTTGTTTGGCATCTTTTAAAAGGATTCTGTGGCTTTCTCTTTCGTGTTCTTTTCTGGCAGTTTCTAAGAATTGGTACTTTACGATCTGCGACACTTAGAAACTCCCCAACAGAGCTGATCAGATTGCTTTGCAGTTTTAGGAAATCTGAAGATGCACACCTCACGGTACAAATCCAGCCGTTATACAGGGAAATTAGGGAAGTCCTTTGTCAAGCACATACTATTTTAGGGAATACCTGCTATCTGGTTGTGTACTATCTGTCAGTAATCGGACTTTTTGACTGCTCCAGGTCTCTTGTGCCACACCCTAAAGGAAACAGAGCTGTGCTTCCCTTGTTCCTCGGGCAGCTGATTCTGTGGGGCACATGCCAGCATTGTCAAAGGGATTTTCCATACTAGATTAACCTCAGAGTTCACTTTGTCCAATACCAAGTGACTAATGTCATCCGTACGGTATTTTCAAGTATTACTTGTTTTGCCAGTCCCAGTAGAACCCAGTTTGGTTCCTTTCTTGGCAACGGACGCGCATTGAACAGGGCTATTTCAACTCAGCGAGCGAGAGCTCTCTAAAACGTAGCTCAGTTTTCTCTTGTTAACTTCATCTTCTCCCAAAGCTCTGCTACCTCACTGCTCAATTCCTACACAATTAGTAAGCTCCCTTCTTTCCTTAGTTTTTTTCTATCAATACCATTCAGCAGAAATTAGTATGTTTTGAAGACTCTTTGAAGGAAGTAAATGGTTGATTTAGCCTGAAACTTATCTAATGCCATGTCTGGCGATGATACACACCGAAGGAGGTACAGTAAGGTACTTTTTACACTGCTCCAAGTTATGGTCAGTGAGGGACTGGGAGGGAAAAGTCTGGGACGTGTCTGTCTTCCTAGCATGTGTGAACATCTGCTGTTGTTGCAAGCATCTGAGACCCGCAGGTCTGGCTCAAAGCCCTCTTTCCTTCCACTGCTCTGATTTTGTGGGGAAAAAGTTCAAGTAATCCGACAGCATACCTCTCTTTCCAGTGTCTGCACTCACCAAAGTAGTACTTGAGCAGTTCATGATAACGAGCAGTGTACCAAAACCAATGTGCTTTGGCAAACACGGCTTAGGACATTTCTGCCGCAAGCTTTACACATCTAAAGTGAATATTTCACTTTTACTTTGAGGAAGTAATGAAGCCTTTGAATCACAGACATCAGAACTACTCATATATTGAGATACTTACAAGCTGAAATACAAAGGCCGCTATCCCATAGTTTGGACGACCTTCTCAACCCTAAAGTGCCCACGATCACGGGATGTTGTTTGCTCCCTGTCCCTAGTCATTCCCCTGTAAATTCAATTAGCAAAAATAATTGCTTCACCACAAACTGACTAAAAATGCCAAGACCCATTTAAAGACAACAGCAATCATTAATCAAAACCCATTTGCAGCAGAGCTGAAGGCATTTCCAATACTCATATGAGATTTAAAAATAGAAGACACTTCAGAGTGCTTAAACTGCAGACAAAGCCCTGTTTAATTTCAAAGGTGGCAGGGTTACTAATGCATCAGCTACTTCAAAGATGGCAAAATAAATTGCTTTTTTAAAACATTGGCAGTTCCATCCAGCATGATGGGAAATGCATAAGATTTACCAAATACGAAACTTAACGTGCACAGGTTGTTCAAAAGTTGCCTTAATTTGCATGAGTGAGCATAGCAAAAGGCACACCTTATCTTCACAGTTAGGCTCAGCTTTGGAAATTGCTGTTCAGTCATGAACCTCAAATAGCCAACCCACAAGGCCACCTCTCCCTGTTTTATTCCGTAATGCTGGAAAAATAAAGTGTTGTTTATATAGCTGGAAGGCTTTGCTTTATTATAAAACACAACAGGAGAGTAATTTATTTAATATCATTATTTAGCATGTGCATGACCATAGATAAATAGCAATCCACTCAAGAATTTAAGGCCTCCCCTGAAATATTTTTACAATCCTCTCAAAACCAATGAACTTTTGACTCAAGACTGGGTTTTATTTTCAATAATCATTTGTCCTAAATCTATTAGCAAGCTCTGATTACCTTTACACTAAATGTAATTAAAACCCCAATACCACGCACGCAGGAAGGGGGTTACTGGGATCCTCATTTTCAGGCTGAGCTGGCAAGAGCTGTTCCTCCACAGTGAGTTTTACTGGCTCCATATAGCAATTCAATGAAGTCCCCAAATAAAAACTTCAAAATTGTATTTGCTTTATGTTTGAAAAAGTTTCCCTTGCATTTAGGAGCTCATATAAACACAGCACTGTATGGTTGACATGGACTGAGTCCCTAGACATCTAAGGTGTGCTATGCTGAGCCCTTTGGAAAGATGTCTTGAGGAGCAAATGGTCACCTGGAGAGATTCAAGCCCACCCATTTTTATGTAACTATGGTTTACTCTAATGGCAAAACGAGAAATGGAACAGGTGAGCCTGCAAGATGCCTTCAGAAGAGGAGCATAAGGAAATAGATCACAAAAACATTCAAGTTTGCCAACAAAAACCCGAAGCCTGGATTAAAAAAAAAAAAAAAAGAGAAAAATCACTACCAGGAGGGAAGAAACTGGAGGCTAACTGCACAGTTCTTTGCAAATAGTGGCTGTGTAAATAAATTCAGGCACAGGAGGGACAAGTGTGTCCTTCCAAGTCTGAACCTTCGTCAGGGCATGCGGACCTCCATCCGACACAGCCAAAACAAAGCTCAAGCTCCACAACCGCTTTGAAATTGGGACAAACTGCTGCCAGGGCATTGAGTGATAGTGCAAACCTTGTAAAAGAGCAAATCTTAATGCTTCGTGTTCAATATATGATGGCTATTGATCCAGTTACTGAATGTGTTTTACAGGGACTTGACTTGAAGTATTCCTGAAAAAAACCTGACAATATTTAGGAACAAAGGGAACTTTTACACCCTTTTTCTCCCACTTTCACAAATGTGTGTGTGCGTGTATATATATATATAAGGTATAATACTTAGACCAGCATCTCCAGCTTTTGTCAAACAAAAGAAATGTCGTAGAAGTAATATAATCTTTTTCCTTTTAATAAAACAAGAGAATGCTATTAACTTTCAGGAGAGGGAAGGCTCATCATGTTCCCCCTTCTTCTCCAAACTCACTGAACAGTAAATATTTCAAAGGGTTCAAGCTTGTTCATTCACTCTCTTTTCCCAGCTTTGCATAGTTGCTTTGAAGCAGCTGTCCTCAAAGGAGCAGATACTGAGATTTCTAATCCGGTTTCAACTTCTCAGCAAGACTTCTGAGTTCTGTTAAAGATTAGGCAACTTTTTTTCTGTGCTGAGGCCTTCTAGGCATCCGAACAAGGAACGAGCCTCCAAATACACTAAATGAAGGTGACATTGCTCTTGGCCATGAAAGCCCTTAAAGGAGATAATTTCTGTTAACAAGAAAATTACAAAAAAATACATGATTTAAACCAGCCCTTATTAGTCCATCTGAATCAAAAAACATAGGTACATAACAAACTTCTACAACAGAGTAAATAGGAAACAACAGGGATTGTAGGAATTATGCTATATATGAAAAATGTTCCAAAAAAGCGTCAAAGTATATCATGTGATGGAAAGCCAAAAGTCCTGCACATTCCTTCCCCAGAACGCCGTTACGTTTAGCAAAGGTTGCGAACAGCTGACTCTCAGGTAGGAAATCTGAGGAGTGAATACTCCCGGAGTAGTCCTGCAGGCGAATGTTTGCTGTATGTAAGTACTACGCCAGGCACTTTAAAGTACACGTGCACAACTGTGTGTGTGTGTTTGTGCCTGTATGTGCAGGCACGGGCGCAACTATGAAAGCAAGACCACAATGGCATAAAACACCGCATGTCACAAGTTCAGCATTTCAAATTTCAGCTGGGCTGACAGTGTTTGTTAGTTAAATTATTCTTTACCCATTGCTGCAAAAAATTTGGTGATGCACAAGATGGAGATTTTATTTTCTGAAATTAAGTAGAATGAATCACAGGCAGCTGTTTGGATTATTAATACCATCCATATATGGCCAATTTCTTCTCGAAACACCCCCCAGTTAAGGGATTTTACAGCGGAGCTGACAACTCAGGCTGCCGAGTCCATACCCACACCACACAAAAGCTCCTGCCCAGAAGGGATCAGGATGTGCCAAGGTGAAAAGACATGCTGCTGACCTTCAGCTGCTCCTTTGAGACGGGAGGCCGCAGGGAAGTCGCAGGCGGGCTACGTGCGGGTACCTGGAGCATCTCTCCGCCAGCAGTAGCTGCAGAGGGCACGCTGCCAGCCACCCTCCCTTCACGCGGGGAGAAACGGGGCAGAGAGGGGTCCTTTCTCTCAACCACAGAATTCAGAGGTGAGATCAAACTCTTCCACAGGGGAACTGTCACAGGAGTAAAGGTTGCAAATGTACACACTGAGGGCACATTTCAAAGCTGAAGAGCTACAAACAAGTATCCCACCCTCCTTCAAATGCGCATACGTACAGTCATTCCATGATCAGTGGCAGCCAGGACCCTGTGACTACAGCGGGGGGGCCATGGTGGTTCACAGAGCCGTGACGTGAACCAAAACTGAAGCACGGCCCCTGCCAAATGCAGCATTGCTCCTAAAACACCGACAGTGACACAGACGGCAAAACTGTGACTGGGGCTCCAGGCAGCTGCCCTGCCGACTACCCAGACGCTGTGCAATGACGAAACCTCCAGTCTTGCTTGCTTGGCCTTCAGGGAAGTGGGGAATCCCAACCTGCGCTTTGAGGATGTTCCTTCACCTGGTAAGAAATTCACTGCGGTGGATTGTTTTGAGGAGAACAGGGGCCTGCTTGACATTTCTGTTGTAGACACACAAAGGCAAGTGGTCCTCCGAAGGGCTGTGTTCCACCGACACAGAAACACACACCAGCAGTCCTGCTGCTGACAAGTTTCTCTTGCAGACCCGTTTTGTCTGGTTTTGGAGGCCAGCTGACAAGAGCACAACTTCCTGAGTCCCAAGGAACCTGGGCCAGAGAGCAGCCCTGGAACCAAGGGTGGTTTAAATTAGGTTTATTTTTCTTTACAGCTGATTTTAGGAGTGCTGGAGAGGGGAAATGTGCAAACCTTTGTATGCAAACCTATCAAACAGCTGGGGTACTCCTCTTCATTTCTTTTTAGCTCTGGGTTTAAGTGCCCTGCAGGATATTTAATTGTGATGTTTTCTTCTTGCAGACAGGAAAGACAACTGGGTAGGCCCATTGGAGACCAAAAATTCTCCACCACAGCCTTTAATGCCAGAGGAGATGGCGTTAAAGAGAGTGTGTGTAACCACTTTCTGGACCAAATCTAGAAGCTCCAGTATGAGATTAAAGAATGAGACAGGAAAACCCAGGACCAAAGTTATAAAGTAAAAGAATAAAACAGTACAAGTCCTCAAAAGCATTAAAAGAGAACCTAAAGCAGATGAAAATTAAAATTTTAAAGGGTTGTGATGTGTTTAAACAGTGGGAAAAAAAGGGAAAGTGTAACACAGACAATAAACGGGAAGTAGGACTGAGCTCCAGTGCTCTTACTGTCATGTGGAGCACATAGTGTGGAGAGGGCAGACTATGTGCTACGGTACTATAGAGGTAAAAACAAAAATGATCTGAGCAGCAACCCTGGAATGTATATGTCCAAGGTGTGAACGCAAGAACATACATGAACCAGCTGGATCAGTGATTCACTCACTGGAAGGAAAACCAGGACTTCTGAACACTTGGTACGGTAATATCGTCCTACGTACTTCTCATTGCCTGTTTGCAAACTACAGACCATGGAACTGCCCCAAAATGTAACAACAGAAGTTTCATAGATGACAAGATGGTTTTATAGTATTTACAGTCTGGCTACAAGACACAAGGAGATCAAAGCTAGAGTTCCAGATCAAAGGCGCAAGAAAACCTCTAATCAGGGCTTTTTTAATCAGAAAGTCACACACTCACACAGAATTAGCATGAGTAATTTATAATCCAGGCTAGGATTAGTCAAGCCAATTCTAGACACACATCCCAGAGAGCTGTCCAACCTCCCCTTAGAACCACTAGAGCTAAATAGCCTTTTCTAGATCATGAGTCACCTCATTTTAAGTTGCTGTCTGGTTTAGATTTGATTAATTTCATCCCAGTTTACTTTTGAACTTCTGACTGCAAATGGAGTCCAAACAACCTGCTCTGAAATAGATACCTATCTTTTAAACGTCTGCAATGACACAGGATGGATTCCGCCCCTAAGGCAAGGCCCGTTACGGCGAGCAGTTTATTCTAAATGTTGAGCAGTGCCATCAACACCTTTGACAGCTTTTGCTATTTGCCTACAACTGGTTCCTAACAGCAGTGGTACCTCAGGAAAGCTGATAGCTTGTGCCAGGCTTTGGTAGACAGTATGAGAAACAAACCCGAGATCCCAGGTGAAAGAACAAGTGTTATTACAAATAGCATAAAATACTGGAAACAGAAGATTTCTTTCAAACTGAGTTGCCAGAGAAAAGCATAGGATTCCACATTCAGGAAGATCAGACAAGTATTTCAAATAAACATGAAAAACATCTCAAGTGAGCTTGGGTAAATACAGTGCCAGGTACTTGAAGACAGTCTGGCATTTGATCCATTACAAGCCTCTCTTTTCCAGCACTAAAGATCAGGATTTAGAAGCATTTATCTCGCTTTCGTAGTGCATGCTGTTGCATTATTGCGGGAGGTGGAAGGAGAGACAGGGAACAAGGGAGGGACCAGCAGGGGAATTCCGCACCCGTACTTTACTGTGAAAAAATGCGGTAAGAGAAGGCCCTGTACAACTTTGCTTGCCAGAGAACATAGCAGCGGGCGTTCTGTGTCTAAATAAAAAGTTTCACTAATGTTGCATTTGTTCTAGCACTTAAAGAGGGTAAAGATTTTGCTGTACTATGCTTTTATTCTGCTGAATGTTTTGATTAGCAATGAGAGGAACTACTTCAAATGACTTATTCACTGTCCACTCAATTTTTTAGAAAAGAAGATCCAAAAGCGTATCTGGCTGCCTGTTTCTGCGCAGGAACACTCAAGTACTTGTCACCTGGCATCAGCAAGCCAAATAATGCTGAGTCCCTTCTACTTCTCATGCCTTCAAAGGATTAAGTTCAGAGATTAACCATAACATCTTCCAACTACAGGCTCACATACTCAGGAATAACAAAAAAAAATTAAATCAGTACTTAACATGTAATTTTACGCTACATTTTCAAGAGCAGCATGCTGGCAACTGTAATAGTATAGAGACAGGAGTCATTCTATAAGCTGATTCTGAAATACTGCATGCATAGTTTTGGGGTTTTTTAAGAGTGCTATTATTTAGGTTTGGGAAAACAAGGTCAGACAGGGTTGTAGGTCATTATTTGAAAGATAATTAAGAACGCAGGCAATTTCAATCTTTTTCATAGCAAGCCATATACCACAAAGATATGTTAAGACAAATATTTCAAATATTTGTAATAGCAAGAAGCAATACAAGATCATTTTAAAATAAGGTATTAAACAAAGAATATTTAGGTATATTGGTGTTACAGATGTGTGCTGGAACCTTTCTTACGCACAGCTTTGATTGGCATCCCAAACTGATGCAGACTTGTGAGCACCCAGGCACAGGCTTTGACTACATGATGGAGTACAGCAGAAAAGAAAATGAGCCTTGCTGCGGTCCTACCTTTTCAGTGCAGAGTTCAGGAGCCAGAGCCACTCCATGTGAGCCCAGCACCCTCGATGACCCAATTCCTTGCTGCTGTGACCTGGAAAACTTTTGCACTGCAGAATTCGCCTTGCACCCCAGAGAGGCTCACAGTGGCTGGAACAAGATGTTCTGTGATATAGAGCACGTGGGTATCTTGGTTTGGCCAAGCGGGTACAGTTCCTCATTCAGGTCATGACTCTTTTTTTAACCTTTTCTTGCACGTGTTTCATGGAACTGATAAACGGTTTGTGAGCCGCACGATTGTCAGCAGCCACCCTGTAATCTGACTTCTAACAGGGACAGCAGGGGCCACAGTGCTGGGTCTTCAGTGACCTCTAATAATAAGCAGAACTATCTAAGTGTCTAAGAAATACAGATTTAAGGGGTTATTGTAGCCAGTATTAAAGAAGCCAAATACCAGAAGTACCAAGCTGTAAGGATGATGGCCTAACGATTCACATTCTGGCCCCTTTTATATAAACCTTATTGAAAAAATATGTTAAAGACAGAAATCTTTCTTTCCTAAAATTGAGAAGAGTAAATAAAGAATAAAATTGGTGCTAAACATGCAGTTAAATTTTTAAGCTTTATTCATATATCCTAAGTGCAAATATTATCTATATATATATATGCAAATATTCTAGGAAATGCAACATGCATTTGAATTTTTAAGCTGTTACTCACTGTAGACAAACTCTGAATTCATCACTGCAAGCATTGGCATGTGAAAACTGAGCTGTTCCAAACACTTATAAAATGTTCTGAAATATTTCTTTTTCAGTCTTTTCTTTTTGTTCTTTCTTAAGCAATTCAGACAGATTGGAGATCTAAACATTGTTTTTCATAGATTCATTTTTAGTAACATGAACATTTTCATTTCAACTTTTAATTTCATCTATCTATTCTGCTATAAAACCAGAATAATTTTATTTTTACATTATGTAAATTACAATACAAAAGTAAAAAAGAAATGTTTTCAATAGTAGAAAAAATGAAATACACACATTCCTATTAACATTCTGATTCTGAAGAATCTGCCTATCTCAATGTAATGTCTGCTGACAGAAAGAAAAGCAGACTTGGTTTTGAATGAGAACTATTGGAAGCAGAGCATGGGCAACCTAAATTCTTTCAAATCATTCATGCAATTATATCAAACCAAAGTCAGATAAATGAAAACTAGAAACTTTGCAGGTAATATCCACGCAGAAAATAAAAGGAATAACTGCACTTATTCCTTTTGGGATGCACTGGACGTGGTTGAAAAAAAATCGATGGTCTGATTGGTAAGAACTTACATATACTCACCAAAAAGACACAAACAGTATCTATTGGCTTCAAACACTTACGCAGTTGTAGAATTTCAGGAAATTTAACCGAAATTTGTTCCACTGACTGTAATGATGCTTTTTATATGCAGCTGTCTCTGTCAGATCCTAATAACTGGTGAGGTAATACCCATTTGAGCAAATTATCATGGGCTAAACTGAAGTGTTAGTACCTCAGCTGAACTGCTGTGCCTGTCTTATGTTTTGAATTGCCCACAGTGAAGCCTTCAAATTATTTTAAAGCTTTTCTACACTGAGACCCTAAGTTCTTCATTTTAGTTTGAGCCGACATCAAAATTCTTATAGCAAACACTGAACTTCCAGAAGAAATAGCAGGAGTGAGAGCTGATGCAAAATGGTAATGGACTGAGCATTGAATCACATTATAAAACCGGGACTCACTTCCCAGCTTTACCTCTGTTCTTGGATTACCTTCAGCAAGTTTCTTCACCTTCCTGTCCCTCTTGGGTTTTCTGCCTCCCCATTATTTGCCTTGGCTGTTTCCATCGTACCTTCCAGGCAGAGCCCATCTCCCATAATGTGTTTGGGCAGTTCGAGCACAGGGTGGCACTACTCCAAACTCAAGGCCTTTAGATGTTACTGCAGAATTAATTAGAATGTGAAAATAAAAGCGTAAGATGTTTTCCGAGTGTCACTGTTTCCATCCTGAAGTGTCTGCTATTTTGACTACTACTATCCAATATATCACTGTTGCAAAGACTTAAGTACTGTTAATCTCTTAATCAAAATAATTTTTCAATTTATTAACATGAAATTTACACAGAAAGTAATTTTAATATCTCTAAATATTTGCTTGATTACTTACTACTGTCTTACGAACTACTACGAGAAATGAATGGTGCGGGTTGAACTGATATTAAAAAAAGTTTTGAAGACATTTCTGCTTTCTTTAAGCTTTTTTTTTTAAAATGTCTTCATCAGCATCAGTGACTTTTTTGAGGGAAGGGGGGAGAGAATTGCATTTGCTTAGGTAAATCTGCTCATACAGTTATCCCTTCTGAATCACTTGTCTTGGCGTAACATTTGAAACAAGAAAGCATTCCTTCCTTAAACAAGAAACATGCTCCTCAAAGTGAGAGCTGAGATCTCCGTCTCGCATCTCATTTCCTGCCTTTCTGGTTTTTAATCAAAACATATGAAGTCATTGCCTAAAAAGGGTACTCGGTCATATGAATATTGTGGAACTGGGAGAATATAGATGTTTAGCGGTAGAAGAGAGGCATGTCAGAGGTAAAATCCCACTGATCTCATTCCTTATCAGAGCGAATGGATCAGATTCACGTGATCTTCATGGGATCTCACATAAAGACCATAACCCACATGTAGCCCCCTATAGCATTCCCAGCAGCATGTACTGGCTATCCTATTATGTAAAAATTTAGATTTATATCATACTCCTAGACATCTAAACAAATAAATCTTTATTCTGCAAAGGACTGAAAGGTCTTGCTATAATCTCTGCAAAACCTCAGCACGTAGTTCAGGGCTCGGCTGAAACGGCATTAGAGCGCCCTGCCCCTGCCCGGCCAAGCGTTAAGGCCACCGAATTGCAAACATCCTCCTATACGTACCTACACCCACACAGAAAGAGCAGGAGAGAGATTTCCCTCTTTTGATTAAACGTATTTCTGATATTTTTGTATTATGCAATCCCCAAAGCACTTTTAGATGACAAGTAACAAGTGCCTAATGTGAGCACTGCTAATTAAAACCAGTAATTGCAATTCCCAAAGTGATAACAGTTAACATTTCTTTCTTTAACCGATCCGAAATATTTTATCTCAAGTCAGTTTTAATGCTCCCTGTTACCCTGCCTCTTGGAGGATAGGAAAGAAACACGGCGCTCGTGAGGCAGACACACTTGTACCTGTTGTGGGAGACATCCTGGCACGACAGCCCCCCCGGGAAGGCCGGCAGTGCTC
>NW_009608944.1:30244-48772 GCF_000690535.1 Cariama cristata
CAGCAGGAAAATACAACGAAAGGCTCCCGGGCCGAGGGAAGGACAGGGAGAGATCACTCACCAGTTGCCATCATGGGCCAACCAGACTCCACTTGGGGAAATTAATTTAATTATTGCCAATCAAATCAGAGTAGGGTAATGAGAAATAAAAACCAAATCTTAAAACACCTTCCCCTCACCCCTCCCTTCTTCCCAGGCTCAACTTCACTCCTGATTTTCTCTCCCTCCTCCCCACCAGCGGCGCAGGGAGATGGGGAATGGGGGTTGGGGTCAGTCCATCACCCGCAGTCTCACTCCTCTCTCCCGGCTATTCCACAGCAGGTTTTTTTCCCCATTTCTTTGCTCTGTTCTCCCCAAGCTGGTCCTTGGCCAGCGGCGCGTCCATCTTGGAGCCAGCTGGCGTTGGCTCCATCGGACATGGAGAGAGTTTCTGGCAGCTTCTCACAGAAGCCACCACTGTAGCCGCTCTGCTACCAAAACCGTGCCACGCAAACCCAATACACTAGTTTACATAGTATATTAAAGTTCCAAGAGTTGACACAATCTTGCCACTACCTACTACCTGAGAATACCGCACAAGTATCAAACTGCTCTTTCCCGCTGCGACGCGCCAGCCTTACGGCAGTGAGAGCCCGAGAACATGGCGTTCTCATTTGCCTGACAGAGCCGGGCTTCCCCAGAAGACAGGACACTTCCTACCTTGGAGGGCTCCAGGGAAGCCCCTAGGCATGCTGTTCCCATAACCCCCTTGGCAAGGCACGCCACCTTGCATTATAGAAATTGTTCTCTACCAGAGAGAATGCCATCATATCAAGCGAAAGCACACAACTTCAGTGTTTTTAAACTGATATGAAACAGATTATTTTGAGTCAGTCTCATTTTCCTACCATGTTTCATATCACAGATAAATCTTCACATAAAGGAAATAGAGATATAAATATTTCTTCTGCGTGGAACCACCTGCTCAAATGATAACAGAAAACATGCCTTTCTTTACTAATATTATATGTGAACATAAACATCACCAGCAGTACTCAATGATGTAATTAATGTATAATACGTATATTATGAATGAGTTTGTATTGCATTTTCCAATTTGTTTTTCTACTTGCAATCATATCATTGCATGAGTAACTTTTTGTATGTAACGTTCCCTTAGCACCCAGCATTCAAGCTCTGGTTATTTCCTACAAACTCCCTTGTAACCCACAGGGCCATGCAAGGTCAGTACTTTCAGATACTGGGCCACTGCCACCTAAAGATTTTCCAACTGTGAGGACTAGATAGTTTTCCTACCACGAGATCCTTCAGCTACCCTTCAGCTACCTCCTTCAGCTATTAGATTGCTTTCGTCACCTTTCCGTTTTCACTCAGTAAATGAAAATTATATGCACATCTATTTTAATGAGAAAAAAAATACAAATTGAAGCTCTCGTGTCAGAACCCCAGTGGTTCAAGTAAGGCTGTTTTCCTTCCATCTTCCTACTCTTACTACTTATTTCTCTGTTTCCTTGTGTTCATTAAACTGTCCTGTCTATGGTAATGTGGATCAAAGTCCACTCTGAAATACACAACCCTAATGCAAAATGGTCTACAAAGAACTTCATAATGCTGCTTAATTTGCCCATCTTTAGGGTAAGTTGCCCAAGATACAGAGATACCATTCGCGTATCAGCTTTCCTAATGACTGGAACTGAATTCTTAGATTAGCCCATCAGAAAGAATACTCATCAAGGCTAATTTAATCACGTGTGGCTAATGTGTCTAAACAGAGAAAAACATTCACCGGTGAAGCCTAATCTGACGGTTCTGAGTCCCTGTCTGGAGGAGAACCGCCCTCCCCTCCGCTGAGTACGGATGGAGCTGATGAGATCATCCTCACGCAGCTAATGTCAGCGTTCACAAGAGCTCCTTCAAGTTTATCTGTTCATCTCTGTTTTCCGTTTTTCAGGCTAGACTGTCAGAAGACAAACCCGCTGCCAAAACTGAGACTCCAGAGGTCTTAAGAAATCTTTAAACAGTCTCCAAACCTCCCAAATGTATACATTTAGCCGGCTCTATCTGAAATTGAGAATCATGCATAGAAATGTCATGTTCCAGACATCAGAATCTCACTGCAGTGGAGCAGCCCAGGAGATCAAAATAACACTATAACAAAAAGCTCAGATATAAACACAGAATGTACAAAGTAAACAAAAATCAGAGCATCTGGGAAAAAATCCTCATATGCACATTTTTTGCTGTGCAGGTGACAAGCACAGAACTTTATGGGATACAAACAGAGGTCCGCACTGTTGGACATTTATGTGTAGGTATGCCAGTAAAAATGAAGACGTCTGTGTGTGTAGTGATAGGCATTCGCACGTGCAATGCAGCTCAAGAGCACATTTGATGACACGACAAGAGTGTCAGTGTATATGTATTTATGATCGTAAGAGGGATTCCTGCATTTTATACATTTCTGAAGCAACCAAAGAGCCGAGAAGGGAAGCTGATGCTGCCACGTTGATCGTAGCAGCATCCCGGGTGTTCGCGCTGTGCGGGAAGAGGCAGGCCCCCGATAACGAGCAGCAGTCACTCTTCTCTCCAGCACACGGTCTTTGGGAGCAGGCGTAGGGAACATAGCAAGAAGAAAGGCAAGACACATACGGTGAAAAAACTAAAATACATGTAGGGAATCACAAGGAATGGACAGCAACATTCATGTAATAAAAGATTACTGATTACTTTTCGTTACTTCCCTGGTCCGTGTTGTTACTCTGATTATCTGAGGGCACCCCAGTCTTGCAAAGCATTGACCTTCACAGCAACCCCATGTGGGTGAGAAGTACTCCGCTGCTTACGTAGGCGGAATGGGGCATGAGCGGACAAGAATACAGGAGGAGGAGGTCTGATGCAGTCTGGGAGACAGCACTGAGAAGCTTGGCCAGCTGAGCGACCTGAGACAAGAACCGAGGAGCCAGAGCATGTCTCCTCATCCCGTCCCTGAAGAGGGAACCAGGGACTCATTCAACTAAGACAAGGAGCAAGGCCCAAACCTTCACGTGCCTTGTGAAGGCAGAACACAAGGTACAGGAAATACAGGATGATTTTAATTCCACGTATGACATGCAGTAGAAAGCGGAATTTTCCACTGAGTGAGAATGGTGAGCTATGCAAGGTTTGATGACTGGAGGACTGCACCACTGAGGAATGCGGAATACGATAAAGAAGAACCAAAACAATAAGATAAGAAGAGACTGATCTCCAAACCGGCCTCAGATGGTTGGGGTCCAGAAACCTACGAAACTGCATCTTTTAGATGAATTTAGCTCATTATGATCTCATTATAATGCTAAAAACCACACCCCTAGGAGGAGATTTTAGATGCAAATTTAGGACCACCTGAGCATAATGAAGTAATTAGGTAATGAGACATGCGCAGATGATTTGCTGTCAAATGCGATCACAGCTGAGCAGTCGTTTGCTTTTGGGCAGTTTCTCCTTTGTTTCCACCTTGTATAAAAGCTGCGGCGGGATGCTCAGGGGAGGGGCAGGTTGGTGGGACCCTGCCCAGCACCCACCTCTGCACAGACCGGGAAGAGCACCCCGCTGCTCGGGGGGGGGCTGGCCCAGCGCACAGCGGGGGAACCAGCCCCGCTCTGGGGACAACACTCAGGTCTTCGAAATAGGACGAAAGCGCTGCCTGCACCTGGCCGACCCTCCACAAACAGGCAACGGCCTCGTTATCCCACAGGCATTGGCGCTGGACTCTGCTTTTCCACAGACAAAGGTCCAAGGGAGGCCTCCTCTGTTTCCAGATGAAGTCTCCGATTAAAAGCACAGATACTTTCATGAGTGTTTTGGATACTTTACGGCCACCCCTGCGTTGTTCCTATATCCACTGAGGTGACCCGGTGCCATGGAGCTGGTGCAGAGAGGTGACCTGCCCGCTCCAAGTGCGGTAATGTCCTTCGGGTGGAAAGAGGTTAAGGCCTGGGAGCACAGGGGGAACGGGCTGCAGATCACTCCACATCCTAAGTGAATCACAACCTGATTTTATCAATATTTATTTTCACAGAGATAATAATCAACAGAACTAGATTTTCCTATGGCACATGGAGAGGGAATCCTCCACAATTAGGAAGAATACATAAAATTTAGTTTCCTTATTTGAAAGTATATGACTTCTAATTTCCTTATTGCAATATATCATACAACCATGTTCAGAAACACCAAAATCGGAAAACATACCAGCCATAAACTGTTCTTTTCAAAACACATCACCAGCCAAAGCACTGGTATTAAATTTTAACATAATCTGAAATAGGATCAGAATAAGGACCACATTTACCATGTTGTGTCTATTTGCAGCTCTAAAATTTTCAAAACTAAAATGTTTACTTTTTCCTAAATTTAAAAGCAGCATGCATGGAAAACTACACTCTGGCCAGCGCTGCTCCTCAGTCAGATGTTTCAGGGTTTTCCGGGACATACGGAGCCCTCACCGCAATGCCTCAGAGCAGAATATAAATTCTTACCCTGATTCAAACTGAGGACTTAATACTTACTAGTGACGGTTTACTTTCAAATTCTTCTTTAAACTCATTCCTCATTTTCAGTCAGGTTTTCTCTGAGCTTTAAGAATGAATGTAAGCGATTCAGTTTCGGCGAAACTGGCTGGATAAATCAACTGCATCGCACATTTTGCATCACACCAAATATTGATCCACAAAGAGTTATTTTTGAAGGTTATTAGAACCGGCAAACTGTCGTGTTCTTTTTTATAGGTCATTCACCTATTCCTATACAAACCAAAGTTACATTCATGATTTTTGCAATTTGGTCTATACTTAATCCGGAAAATTATTCAGAAGCAGCACACAAAAATTACCATGCATTTAGGAATGTTAAAATATAAATCTGCACTTTTAAACTACAAATACACACTTCAATACTTACAGATAAAACAATATAGTATTTTATGAATTATAATTAACTTGTTTTTCAGAGAAATCAAAGCAAAAGTGAAAAAAATTGGAAACAGCAATCCCACTACAAATTTAGGGATCTGATCTTCCAAGAAAATCCAGACTCAGTTGAAAACGTGATTTTTTATGCCCAATCTTGATTTCAAGGAAAATTAAAAGCACATCAAACTTCTTACAGGATTCCTCATCACACTGTGTACTCTGTTGTGCTTTCTGAGAACTCAGTAAAATTAACAGTTTTCAGCTTAGAAAGACATGACTTTTTGCACCTGAACTGGCATCCATCCTCTCTGTACATCATTCAAACACGTTCAAAAGGATGTCACCCAGAGTTTAGATCCTGGCCTGGCAGCATTTCTCAGCTGCTTGATACGAAGATTGCTGCTAATCACTAGCCAGAATGCAAAACACTAAGGAACATCAAAACATGGTTCTGGGATAAAAATGGTTATATTAAAATCTTGTTGGACATTTGGACGGGAGCGAACTCCTCACAGCTTTCAACACCATCCCTTGTTTTCTTCCTCTAAGAAAAAGAGGCCCATCAGGCATATGTGTTCATTTTAATTAATCTGGGTAGAAGAGCCGATTTTTTTTTTTTTTAATGAAGAAGTGATTCTGCAAAGATTCTTTACCCCTCTTCTCCTCCCAAAATAAATAAAACAATTCAACTAGCCTTGGGAAACACCATGATCTTCAACCGAGACTCAATGCTTATGCACTGCCAACACAAGCACAGAGAGTTTGTGCAAATCTAAGACAGAGTTTGTTTTTTGTTTAAGAACTGATGTTTTGTCGATGCTTTTAAACACGAGTGGTTTCCCTAATGCGGTCTGTATATTGAATTACCAGTTTAGCTTTCAAGCAAAGTCTACTGTCACAAGAATGTTCTTCCTCCCATATGTTCCAAACTTCAAAGATTTTTCAAATCTCTGTTTTGGTCCCAAAGTGATTCTATTGAGAACAGGCACAAACAGAATTTGTGGAACACAAAGGTAATGAAGTTACAGGATCTGTCACTTTGATCTGTTTTCTTCAGTGTGCCACACAAACCAGACCCAGAAATGCAAATCTGAAGACAAACAGCTCACACACTGTTGAAGCCCTGCGCATTTTCAGCATTCCCTTTGCTGAGGCCCAGCCTTGAGTGGGCTACGTAGAGAAGTGAACACCACGAGGAGCTCAGATAGATCTGCTGGCAAGATTCTTAACACTGCCTGTGGGATAAACGTTCATACAACTCAGGACTCCACTGAGTACATATAAATTAAATATATCATTTGGAAATACAATAAACAAAAAAGTTTCACAAACCTAGAGCTGATCTGGGCAAGTGCAGACCAAGCGGAGCGCAATCTCCGTAAGTTACAGAATTTATTGACTCTGCCGCAGTATCTGCAGACACCCGATTTCACCAGATGTGCCCCAGCTTCCACGCCACGTACATCATTCTACACGTCGTACAGGCGATTCAGGATACCGCTCAGTGAACTGAACCGGATGAAAACACAGATGAAGGCAGGGGTCGATGCTGACTTTTGCTGAAGCGGTTTGCAGCAACAGCCTACCCGGGTGAGCTAACACTGAAGAGGCACTTCTGCCCTTCCACGCAACTGGCCGCAGGGCAGCGATACAGCCCTGACGCACAGGCACACTAACCCATCCAAAGAGAGGCACTCAGGCCACTAAAAGGATCTGCAAAGAAAAGGGACAGCTACTTGTCCTCCCTCAAGCTGACTGCTTAGGGAGAGGGGACATCATTCACTCCCACCATTTGTACCCATCATGTGTTTTCTCTTCTTCCGCAGCCAGTACAGATGAAACAAACTTACCTGCGATTCCATGATACACACGAAAGGTGATTGAGATCCAATCACTGGGACGCCCAAATAAGTGACCCTCCAAAAGGTCAAAAGCAGAATACCCTTTGACAGATCCAAAAATCTGACTGTGACTTACTGCCCTCTCAAGATGAACAGTAGTGTTAACTGACAAATTGGCAGTGTTTTCTCAAACCACAAATGGAAACCTAAAAATCTCTTTCCTTATATGAAGACCGAGGCCAAACCAAAACTGCGTGAACTCCTTCTCAGTCACAGATCAAATCTCATACCCCTAAAGGTGCTGTCAAGAGCCATCTCTCAAGGTTAGCTACATCAGACCACGACTATCAACAAGCAGACAACAATAGCTAAATAGCCATTTGCTTTCTGCGGCACGTTCTCGCTGCCATCGGCGGATCTGCTTACGGAGCAAGGGCAGCTCGCTAGGCTGTGAGCCTGGACAGCCCAGGGCACACCGTCCCCCTCGCCTTAGAAAGACACGGCGGTGTTCCCCTGGCGTGAGGGACCGTCAGAGTCGCTGCAGAAAGGGCATGGCTGCTGTCAGCCCTGGCTTGGAGAAAGACGAACAGGCAACTTCTCCAGTTTGTTCCCAGGACAAGATGGATATGAGGACTAAGCATAAAGATGGCAAAAGCCATGTTTTTACCTTCTCTGCTCAGCTGCACTGTCACAGCACAGTCAATAAGGTCTGGCTGAGCACTGCAAAAGGAATTAGATCAGCTAGGAAACTGAAAAATAAGCAGATGACACAGGAGGTCCACAGCCAGCAGTATCGACTTTGGTTAACACCCAGGGAGAAAATTTTCACGTGTCTTTCAGTCTCACACGTTCTTTAGTGGCAAAAGACTGAGTCCCGCAGTATGACCACCCCCTACTTGCTGAGAACAGCTGCTGACAGCTCCAGCACCAGAAAATCTAGAGGACGACTGTTTCTTTGGGAAGCTTGTTTCCTCTCTACGGGTCTTGGGCATCATTAAATCACACTTGCAACTTCGAGGGCATTCTTTATCCATGGAAATGTCTAACAAAATGGGACAGATATTTTCCACTCACCATCAGACAAGCACTGCATTACACACCAGCAAGGCGTTATCTTTTCCCCACAGCAAGCTTCAGTGATCTTAATCCAACCACTCATGTTGGAAGCATCTACTTCAAACAGTCTATTTAGTTTATTTAAGATATGATAAGGAGGCAATTAGTGCATAGTCTCAGTGTGGAAGAGATTCTTTGCTTTTTCCTCAGAGAAACTCGTAACAATGCACATCAGCAGAAGCTGAAGCTAACCAAATTCAGGTTAGAAGTTTAATCGCTGCACATCACACCAAATTGCAGAGGCTTCACCATCGCCTGATGCCTTTAAATCAAAGGTAGTTACCTTTTCAAAGATGTGTTAGAACTCAGACACACATCCATGGGCCTGACATAGCAATTATTGTTGTGGTTTGTTGTCCAATATTATAAAGGACAACACTGAAGATCTTGGCTCTACCTCTGGCCATGAAGCATCTTCATCTGCGGGGCTACTCATGTTACCTTCACTGTGTCACAAGAAAAGGTAAAATGAATCAGGCTGGATGTCAACTTAAGTCACCAGCCTAAACATGTAACGAGGACTAAAAAGATACAAACTCTCTAAATTTTAAGAGATTTTTGCTAGGATAGTCTTACATCTATTTTTACAATGTGAGTGGGGCTTTTTTAGGAGGAGAATGACTCATTTGTTATAATCCAATTGTATCATTAATAAGCAAATAACTCAAACAAAACAAGTGACCGGAGTGACAAGCATTACTAGAGTGGTTGTTTTCCCTGTTTACCTCTAGCTGGGAAAAACCTGGCTTGTTTGGGAAGGAAGGGTGGGAAGTAACCATCGAAATGCTGTTAAAATTATTCCAGCTAAGTCATAGCGGGTGTGTCTTTTGGATAGCTCAGTTCACAAGATGCGAATAGAAAGCAAAGAGAACTTTCTCCTCAAAACCATATAATATAAACTAATGAGCATAAGTGAAATTGATGGAAATGGTTGATAAATTAGATAAAATATCATTACAATAAACTCCCCATAGAACTGGGGAATGTGAAATTAACATTTAGCTGGCCACAGGCAGTAACAATTTCTGTTTTCTTTCTGCCACTATTTCTGACATAATTCTATGGTAATACAGACTGAAATTAAGGCCTATTTTTAAGGGCATGGCCAAAATATCTTTGAAAATACTCAGAATACTTCATAAATGCTTTCTAGTTTGATTATCATTGGCAAATTCTCCTCTGTCCCAGCTTTCCTCTTCCAATCAGCATCCGAAAAAAAAATAATTGGTGCTTTTATGTTCTCCTAATCCTACTTTTCTCCCCTAGAACATTTGCTGATAGCAGGTCTCTGAAACTCTTTAGTTTCTGTAACAGCTAGTCTGGGAATGACTTTCTGAAATTATCCTACTTAAACCAGACAAATGAAACCCAGACCTCTGCTCAGGGCTAGAAACCACTGGATACACAGCGACACGAGACCACAGGCAAGTAACTGCGGGAGGAAGTTTGTGAGCAATCTGGCAGGCAAGGCATTCAACAAACCCACACGAACAGAGCCACGAGGAACATGATTCAGTGAAAGCCTCGGGAAGGAGCGTACGAAGAGGACACCCCACGCGTCCTCCAAGCACTCTCCGATTCTCCAAACACTTACACCCAGAGCTTTCCTTAAGCCAAGCATGCTTTCATGCATTTATTAATTATCAAGAGAATATTCTCAAGAATTTGTGTAAACTTTTAATATCCACAATGTTTTGTGGCAAGGATTTCCACTGATTAACAGCAGATCATCCAGAGAACTGGCTTCTTTGTTTCGCTTTGAGTTTACCACCTGCAAATTTCATCATGTGTCCTTTACCAACATTCAATAGCTACAGCACTCTTAAGAAGGATAAATACTGCTGAAGTCTAACTTCCTCCTCTTTCTTCAACTAGAATTAGACAACTAATAGCGAAACAATCCAAACCAACCACTCATCCCGAGTTTCTGGCAGGATCCCTGAGGCACCCTCCCCTGGCCCAGGGTTCCCCACCTGGTTCCCCCAGCACAGGTACCATGGCTCCACCAGGCACGGGGAGCCCAGCAGGACCCAGCAGGGGTCAGCAGGATGGGGAGCCCAGCAGGACCCAGACAGCTCTTTCGGGGACACTCCTGGCACCCATCAAGGCAGTGGCACCCTTTCTGTCACAATCACAACCTCCCTCTCAGAGCCAAATTCAGAAAATGAGTGTTAGGAATAGCCTGCCTTGCTCTAATACAACAGCTGTACCATAAGTACATAAAGGTGGGGGCCACCTTTACTCCATCCTCACATTGATCAGGGAGGGAAAATCTGCTCCCACTGACAGCCCCTGCTTTGGTTTCTGCCGCGTTTGAATGCTGTGCTGTTACTCATTTAACTTGGGTACTTGCAATGTACACAGATAGGCAATTCTGGGTACGTATATCTTTTGCTGTCCTAGCGAAAATCAGCAGCAGATGGTAGCAATAGTAAGTGTACCTGTAAAAACCAAGCACCCTTTGTCCTAAGGGTCCGGTTCAGGGCTCTCTGAAATCAAGAGAGGAGCTTTCACCAGCCTGACCGGGTACCGCACCGTGCTGTGAGGGGATAGTGTTCGTCAGCAAAGAGTGAGACGGACCGTTACAGAGCGGGGATAGTCGCAAAGTGCTACATTGGCATCCGTCAGAAAGCAAAAGCACAGATAAGGTAGGAGTCCCGCTAAATCAAAACCTACAATTAAAGAAACTGTTGTCCGCACTCCATAGTCAACTTGTGCTTATGCAGCAATTTTATCCAGCTTGTCATCTCGCCAGCTTTCAGACCTTCATATATTTCAGATAATTCATCGTGCAGCTACGTTATGCTGTCTCCTCAATTATTTCCATTAGAGATCATTAATAGGTCATATTATAAAGAGCTCATTGTTTCAGAATTTTTTTCCTGGCTAATGACTACATAAAAATTCTTTATCTGAGACAATATTTCAATGTTTTAAGACATTTTAATTGCATCTAGAAAAATTCCAGAAATTAATGTGGAAATAATACTTCTCTGAGTTGCATACTGCTTTTATGATTTTGCTAGAATTTACAATCAATTTGAATTAGCATTTACACTTCAAATGAAATCTGTCACAATCCAGTCTCATTCTCTTAAAAAACATTAAAATTATTGAGACAAGACAAGCTACTCTTTTTTTTTGCACTTCATCTAGGAAGGTTTTTTTTTCTGTTCAGTAATAGTATAGATACATATACTGTCCTTTCAAAGATGGGAAAATTGATGGAAAATAATTAACAGCATAAATTAAGCCTTGCTATCACCCTGAAACGAAATGACTATCACAAGATGCTCATTAGCTGGCAAAGTATCAGGGAAGAGTGTCTGGCAAGGGCATTCAGAAAAAAAGAAGAGTATCAACTTTTATTTATTACAATCATCCAATTTTTCTGTGCCGCGTGCCTCTGGCTCCCCTATTCAAGATCCCTGTCTAAGGATGGAGTGGCTGTTTCTTTCCTCCTCAGCAGCAGATAAAGAAGGGCCAAAGAATACAGGCAACGTCAATCACATTTCCAAGTCAAATTCAGCCAGCTATGAACATAATTCACAATATAAAGTAGCGATGAAGCACACCACAGAATCTGGGCTTTGGTTTTTTCCTCCCACAAACGTGACCTATACATCAGGCTGAACTCTGGGTATCTTCTCCATTTGCCAAATTATGCAAACCATTGCATTTTCTGTGCGCCTCCTGGCACACCTCTATAGAACGAGATGCCGTCCCCCCGCAAGAGGCAGGCGGGCTGGCAGGAGCAGAGCCTCTCCCCATGCCGGTGCATGGCCGGTGGCACAGCACCCAGCGTGGCGGGCGGCTGTCCTCTGCTCCCCCTACCAGGAAGGGAACAAAAGCAAAGCACCGCTTCGATGGTCTGTGGGATCTTCCTAATCCTTGCAGGAACTGCAGGATTCAACCCTAAAAAGGCAGCCAAGTCTGCGGGAAGGGGTAAGGATTGATGTGCGATGCCTTTTGTTTGAATTTGCCACAGCTGCTTTCCAGTACATGTGGCTGGTCTGGGCAAGTCTGTATATACATAGTTTCTTCGGTAATTTACTTAAACAAAATAGATCACGGCTATAAATGTTAAAAGAGGAAAGGAAACATTTGCTATACTTCTGGGCCACTTCTTTCCCCCTGTAATTTCCCATATTCCCAGAACTCTGAGGATACAAACGCAGCCAGTGCCACTGCCAGGAGACAGCTGAGGGGTAATGGTATCTGCTGGGCTTCAAGAGCAAAAAGCGAGAGCAAACACAGGCAAGGCACCCTCAAAATCTCCCACTGACAGGAGGGGAGAAGCCACGGTTCCTGCAGGATCCTTCCCTGTTTAGGTCTAGGAGTTTGTTTGAAACTAAAAAGTACTACCTTGCCTGTCACTTTTAAAATGTACTGTATCTCCCTCCTCTCCCACCCATGTCTTTTTTCAATAAATTACATATGTTGGTAATAGAAGACACAACTACACAATGTGGATCCCCAAATCCTTAGAGTTAATTAGTACTTCACTGAAGGGCTGTTTAAGAAAAACGGACTTTTATTTCCGTGACTAATCAGAGCAATGCTGTTTACAGTACGGGTATACTGTGGATGCCTCTAGACCGGTTTTGCAATAGAGAAGAAAAATTGGCAGCAAATGGCATATATTGGCTTGCATCCATGCTGTTCCAGGTTGGTTATATTTACATTGCTCTGTAGAAAGCAGGCCCCAGTGGGTATGTGGAAAATATGTCAATATATCTGTGTTCAGCAGCCAGGGTTTCCTCCAAGAGGGAACAAGTTGGTTTTGTGCCAAGAGGAGGCCAGAAGACAACCGACACCAGACGATCAGAGAGCCGGGGCCACGCCGCAAAACAGAGCGTGAGCCAAAATGACAGCGTGAACATATCTGCGAGATGTGTGTCACACGCTCACACGTGTAAATCACTCCAAAAGATTTTGGAAGGGCACCAGTAACTTCGAAAATAATTTGTAATCTAATCACTGTGTGGGCATCTACCGCTGCAGCACACTGTACCCGGGGTCATGGCGAGGGAAGCAGAGAGATCTGAAGCGTTGCCTTCTGCTTTCGTTTTGCTTACTTTCTGTGCCAACAATAGTTTGCGCACACTGAGTTTGGCTGTCCTCTCTCCACTTGTGCTCCCGCAGTTCCGTGGGTCCTTCATCCAGAGGCAGAAAAGAAAAACAACAGAAATCACTGACACCACGACATACAGCGGGAATATGAGTGGCATCACATCAGGCAAAGCTATTACTTCTTGTTTGGTAGGTTTTAAATCAGCAGCATTTCACCGTGCCTCTTTAAATTCATTTTTTCCCTGACACGCTTTATTTGTTGTGATTTACATAACTTGCTTCTTCACAATATTTAAGGTATTTTACACCAGCACGAACATCATGTTAACCATTTTCCTTTCCTTTTTCTCTCTGAGTCCCTGCCCTCTGTTTGAGTTCAACCACAGAGTCAGTCTGGCAGTCGACACGACTGCGCTTACCACGTAAACGAGCAAGAGCCTGTTCTCACTGGCTCTCTGTTCAAACTGATGCTGATTTTGGCACCAGTAGTTACGGTATGCCTCTGCAAACATAAACTAATAACTGCGATCAATAAATGGACAACAAAGTTCTCTCACAGAAGCCATCCATCTGTTACTTGCTGCTGAGGTATTGATTTGTATTCTGCACGTGTAGTCACATTACCACACAATATACATAATACAACGATGCAATTACTGAAACTAAAAGCTAAATCTTCATTTGTCTCATAGGTTGGGCAAATAAAAATAATGGACTCATAGTCAAGCAATATTAGCACTTCTAGTTCTCCATTTTGAGGCCAAGGAAAACACATCCACGTAAAACATACCTAGCAGATCTTGAGAACAACAAAAGGTTTCAAAAATTATGGTAGTGTAATAACCCTTCTTTCAGAAAGCTGATTAGACAATCTTAATGGGAGGTTCAGAATTTCAACAACAAAAAATCCTCTGCCTCGTTTCATGAAGAGCTCTCAATTACAGTTTCATGAAGACCAACTCCCATCCCTTTAATTGCTCTTTCCCATTCTAAATAACCTCTTGAATGCCAATCTAGCTTGCTTTCTGGCATGCCCATTACTATGCCTTTTAAGTGCGATCCAGTTACCCACAGTGATAGCACGACGTACAGCACATGTGCTCCACAACGTGCACGACCCCTCCGAGGAAGAGACCGCAAACGGGACGTCGCAGGCACCGCCACCGAACAGCCCGCTGGCTGGTGAGCTACCACACGCACACGCTGCTTGGGGAAGGACTACATGCTTTACTCTCTGGTCTTAGCAGACTTTTTTTCTTTAATCAAATTATCAAATGGAAAGGGGTCCAATTCATCATTTTAATTAATATATTTCACAGATCAGCTAGTAATAGGAAGATCCACCAAAGACTGTGCACTTTCCTCTCTCCCGCAATGAACTGAAAGTCCTCTCTGGTTGACTGAATGCAGATAAATTCTGCAGCGTCTTGTCACTATTGCGCTACAAAGACAACCCTTATTCCAAGCTGCCTTTTAGCGACAAGATTTTGGCTAATATTTCTGAGGAAGCAGTGCAAGTGATTCCATAGCAGGGAGACAAGATGTATTTTGAAAAGACGCCAAAGATTTTATTCTAGTTAGGATGTAACTAGTAATGTTGAGATAGGTGCCAGCAAATCTAGATCACTTACAGAACAATGTTAAGAATAAAGCTTTTGTTAATCTCTGCTTTGCTCTTTCCAAGATAAACTACTACAAGATTAAACTACTACTCCAAGACACTGAGTTCCTCTGCAGTGTAACAGAAAACTGTTGCAGGCAGACATGAAATGTAGAGATAGCATATCTGTTCCTCTAGTTCCCACCTGAGGCAGGGCGAAGATTGCACAGAGGTAAAATAACTCAGTAGGGGAAACTTGTCTCCTAGCAAACAGAGACTAAAACATTTGCACTATAAAGCGACAGTAAATCGCCATAAGCAATCCCGGATTAAGCTACATAAAATCAAGGAGAAGAATAAAGACGGAAATTCAGAGATTTCTGCATAGGCAGAGGAGAGAGGTAGTTACAGAGATAGAAACAACCTTGCTGTGTGTTTGGTTCTTCACATGCCTTCTCTGGTTCTTGTCAAGTGCCCCCATAGCAGGAAGATCTCTGTACTCATAAATACAGCCCTGACCATGACTTATCTTGTTTTCATTCCGACTTCCTTGAACTCAGAGTTAAATTTCTCTAGGAGCAAGTTTGCAGGCAACTGTATCTCCCTCACATTATCTACCACTTGTGGATAGCTCTTTTTTGTAAGAGCGTATTAGTAGATTACAAAAACAAAAAAAGTAAAAGGATGGCTGCAAAAAGACAGTAATTTCCCAAAATCTCATTAAACACTCAATATGCTTTAAACAGAAGTTACAAAATAGGGTGAATCTTATCTGTAAGTCAATGGGGTACAAGCATCAAACTTCAACCCCATCTGTCAGTCATCCCTGGGAAGAACAACTTTCTCAAATATTGCTTTTGGCACAGTACAGTTTTACTGCATTTAGAGTATTAATTGCCATGATTAATCAATAAACCGGTTTCCTGAAACAACATCAGCCTGGCTGCTTATTTTGTTATGTTCTCGTTTTCCCCTAAGACGGACATTTCTTAAACGGGAAGCCTCACTGAGCACCTACTCCTTGAGCAAGTGTGGTTTGAAAGTCAGCCTCCCTCAAATAATGTTAGTGCAGCTCTTACGCCTAAATGAAGATGTCAGCAGTGTCCGTGTCCAACGCCCACCTCCGTTATCTTCTTACAAATGAACCACTTTCAGACCACACCTCTGACAGTCAGTAACGCTTCCAAGCACGGCTCTCAGTGAAAGTGGAACCGGCCAGCATTGACAAACGATGCACCAGGGACACGAACGGTGGGCTGGAAGGAACGGTGGCTTTTTGACACACACCCCCCCTCCCCGATATCTGGATGGTTTGAGGGTCAGAGCCAGGCAAAAAGCAGTCCTAAGAGCAGGGCAGAGGCTGCAGGGAACTGGAGCACCTGTACAACAAAAGGATAAAGGCAGAGCAAATGCAAACGTACAAAGACAGTACCTGTTTGAACATACCTGCACCTCTTAAAGTTTAAAGGAAAAGTATGTCTCAGAACCTCGCTTCTCCTAAGACTGGGAGGAACCGCAGATCAGAGAGCTTGGGAGCCCTCACCCATATGATCAGTCTCTTCCGACTGAATTAAAGTTCACCGGGACACATAGCTGGAGATAAGGTATGAAGAACAGTACTCCCTCTCCTCCCAATGTGGACTTTTTAAGCCACATGGAATGCTACAGACAAATATAATCAAATTAAAAGTCCAGAAATCCCTTCCAAGTCTCTACGTTAGACTTTACAGAAGCAGTTTTTACTTTTCTTCCCCCAAAATAGACACTAACAGTATATGGGCATTTTGTAATATAGGGAATAATGCAATACACTAAAAATGGGACTAACTGCATAGATTACACACAAGCAAATTACAGCTGCTACCAGAAAGCAGGTATGTTGTGTAGGTAGAGAAAATTTTTCATCTGATAATATTTTCAGTATAATGTATAGAATGTTCCAGTGTCTCTGCTATAAAATGGTCTCATTTGAGGCCTGACCAAATCACTGTTTATAAGTCCCTCTTTCCCATGACTCCTGGTATTTCAAACAGTTCATGATTTGCTTCTTTAAATATCTTTGATTTTAAAGTTTTATTCATTTCATAGAATCACTGTATAGCATATAAGACTGTACCAACTAACCAACTTCTGTGGCATATATTTACCCCTAGGTGATGAATCAAGGCTTTCTCCCCTTTAAGAAGAGAGGGCTTAGGTCAATTGTAGGTTCACTGTAACAAGTTACTATTCTAAGGCTTTTAATGCTCTGAGATTTTTAATAATAGATGCAAGTTACAGCACAATTTTGCTTTATTTCCTCTATCATCATTAAAGAATCCTACCTAGAAACATAATTTATTTTTCCAACACAGAAATAAACAGGCTGAGCACAATGCTTTGAAAAATCATCTGCTCTGAGTGCTGTGACTAAGGAATCGACATGTCATGATTACTCTCTTAAGAAACATACTGTTACCTGAGTGAGATACGAACCATGATCATTCTAAACACCCAAAAGAAAGACGGCTTTTGAAGCCTGTTTTTAACGTGCAGAAGCTATCTATATATTCACACATGCATTCAGGAATACCAAACCAAGTACTTTCAGAGACTTCAGAGAAAGCTTCTACTTTATTTTTTTCATGTAAAGTTAGGATAGAAAAAACTGACTCTTATCCAAAGTTCGATTCTGTAGATGTTCACCTTCCGTTCAGGTATAGCTCCACATAAATACTGCACTCGATTTTAAGTGTGCAGTTTTACAGCGCTGCAAGATTGTTTTGCTCTTAGCGATGACAGTGGAAAGCAATGGATAAGCTGTCACACTGGACCAAAACTTTCAGGTTTCAGTTTTAAGATAGCGCTCTGCCAACTTCTAAATTATTTTGGAACAATCCACAGAGGGATTTGAAGGAAACAAGGAAAGCCAGAATTAAACTGGGCAAATAGCACATAAAACCAAAAATGGTCATGCCAAACCATTAAGATAGTGAACTTCTGGTATCTCTTCTGAACTGCAGAGGTAGACTAGAATCAAAAACCATTACCATCTTCTATGAAATGGAAAGTATGTTTCTAAAAATGTAGCCAAAACCTAGTCTAATGGGAAGAGTACAAATTACATATGTATTTCCTTCTGGGGGAACTATTGCTATTATATAAAATAATTTAAAAAAAAAAAATCAGCAGTTGTCTTGTGGTAACAAAGTTTCTTTCTGTACTTTTTAAATTTTAAGGACTACTCAGAAACCCTGAAATCCAAATAAATTATACAGCTGAGCGCAAATGAATGTTCACCCATGTACTGTGTTTCACAGTCATGAACTTGGGTACAGGACATGGGAAAAATTAAAGAAGTTTCAGCAGAACCTTAAAAAATGTCCTTCAAGACTTTGCATAAACCCTTGCAGTGCAAACCCAGACGCCTGTCACCAGCTGTCCCAGTGTAAAAGACTCGCTGGGAGGCATGAAACCTCACCAGACAGTCTGGGCGCTTGGTCCCAGTATCCTTCTCAGATCAGAAGGAAGTCTCACGGAAAGCTGTTTTTTCTCCATTCTCCAAACGTCAGCAGAGTTTCTGAAGGCAACATTACTCAATAAAGGAAGACTTGCTTCTTTTCAAATACTTATGGAAATGAGATTGCAAAACATATTTCGCATCCAACCATGAACAATGAGTTCAAAGTCAAGCAACAACAGTGCGTGGCACGATTTACACTTCCAAAGCCTTCAAGTTCTTCCAGACCAACAGCATTGCGGAAAAGATCCTAATCTGATACAGTTACTGCAGTTTCAGAGACTAATCCAAGTTCTGAAAGAAATTCACCGGCGTTTGGATACCATCCCAGTTACTTTGGTGTAAACTTCCAGCAGCCCGGGGAAGCCCAGGCGCAGGGGCCGAGGGGGGACCGCAGCTTCCCCAGGGCAGGCGGGCAGCCGTCCCCCAGGCAGAACACGCAGGGGC
>NW_009608944.1:48803-58799 GCF_000690535.1 Cariama cristata
CGGCAGAAAAGGCAGCGGCAACCACCACCGCCTTGTCCGTCGGTCTCTCAAAATCGCAGGACCGCAATGACAGACGCAGCAGAGACTCCAGCAAGGGTGCTGCTGCTTTTCTCCCCTCAAGACCCTGCTCTGTTCCCAGAAAAGGCAGTTTACGTTCTGCCCAGGCGCGGGCTGAGCTTCTCAGTTAAAGCTCCCGTTTCCAGACAGATCAGCATTCTCCAAGTGCATCTGCCACAACTGTGACGTGACTGGGACGCCTCAAACCTATACCACTCACCCCCTTAAAAGATGCTGGTAACAAATGAAGATGTTTGCTTTCAAAGTGACCTCACTGAAATCAAAGTATTTTGTTTAGATTTTCCCAAAGTAAACCAAAATATTTCAGCAAAAGTAGATGGGTTCCCACGTGGAAATTGGATTTCCATGGAATTTCCCTTTTCATTGTAGATACACTGGCAGAAGGTTCCCAATAAAATATAAACTTCACAATGACTGGAAGTGAAAAAGCTGTCTGGATAATCCAGTTTGCTAATCTTATTTTAAGAAACAATACCAAGAAATGGGAACTCGAGTCTGAAAATTAACAGCGCGTGTAAGAAAACAACAAAAATACTGCTCTTTTCACTAATGCAAACATGAAACAATTAATGCACACGACTAAAAGGAATAGAAACTGCTACCTCGGTGACACATGTTGCATATGAGAGGGAAAGCTCAGCTTAAGCTTGGTTCCAAAAATCTGGTCTATGCTGGTCCCACATGAGGAGTAAAAGTCAGATATCAATGGGCAACATCACCTCTCCTAACTCGCCCACAAGGAGCAGTGAAGTGGGGCAGCAGCCCCAACACTGATCTTCCCAAGATACATCCAAAGGGCTCTTGGGGAAGCTCAGGGTTTCCCGGATCCTCCCAGGAAAAAAACTATAAAACGAATAAGCAGTGGCATGGCTAGCATCTATTCAAGAGTCAGTCTTCTTCAAGCCAGCAAGAGGGGCACTGCCGTTCCGTGTAAAGCTCGTATTTTAGTACCCCGGCTGTCCTCTGGCATATCCTCTTTTTCACTGTTGTTTATCGTCTGAAGTAAATCCCATTTAACCTTGTCATGGAAACAACAGCAATTTTAAGCAAAATGTGTATTTGTGAAGTATTTTTGATAGCGTTGCCTTCCAGAGGCTTTTCTTTGGGACATGACTGCTCTTGGAGGCACCTGTTGGCAGAAGGGCAAGCAAAGGGCCAGCACGCCCGCCGGCTGCTCGCAGCCCTTCTGCCCCCGGGCCTCCCCCTCGCCTACGAGAAATCCTCAGATGAGATGCGTCGTCTTCTGCAACGCTTGCCTGTCATTTTGTTCCCCTGCCAACTTGTTCAAAAACATCCAGAGCTAATCAAACTTTTTTGTTTGTTTTTGGCTGCTTCCTTATCAAAACTTTACAAAACTTTAATTTCAGCCTCAGGAGCCCTGCAGCTGTAAATTAATTGAATAAAATTTACAAACATTATGCACCGATAAAGCACTTTCAAGGCTTTTCCCTATTCAGTTGACTTAGCTGCTTGGCATGACAGTTTTGCTTGACATCAGTTCAGAGCCTCTGGAAACCTTCCTAATCCCACTCTCCAGGCCTTGTGCCTATTCATGGAACCATGTTAACCCAAATCCAGAAAATTAGTAAATCTCAAATGGTTTTAAGCCCTCGGAAACATCCCTCGGTACACATTCCACCTTCTTTATATTGCAAGCATCTTGTTGCACAGAGTAACTCTTACTTGAAAGACCTAAGTAGAAACCAGTGTAGTCCCCAAAGTTATTAACGTTTAATAAAATATCTCATTTAAGATTATTGTGGGTTGAAGAATAATTGCATTTACTGCAGTCATTCTGAAGTCATCTGTTTATGTTTCAGTGCAATATTTCCGTGTCAAGTGCTCAAACTAAATCTTTTCAACAGAATTACTGGATGATTTCTTCAATACTAAAGAGCAAAAAATCCCTTCTGCCCATATATTAATCCATGAAAGCCCTGATCCTCACCATTTCTGCTAATATTTCTGATTAGACCAGGAAGCGCTACTTCTCTGGGGCACATCACGCGGGTAGCAATCTAAAGGTGTTTTCTTACAGTCTATGCTGAAGCGGGAGTACAAACTATCTATATTTAATGAAATATTTGCACGGTAAAGGAGTTTTCTTATACCTTTTATCTATTTAGTGTTTTGAAAACAACTGTTAAGCAGTAATCTTTAGGGACTATTCCTACAATAGCCTTTAGGGACTACTCTAAAAATGAAATCCAGCAACATCTCTGAATCGTTCTTATTAGAGCTCACAGGAGGGGCATGTGGAAGTAAATATCTGGGCTGTAAAGAAATAATTCGTTACATGTAGGCACGAAGAAAAATGGAGGGCTATGCTGATCTATAGTATACGTGTATATAGGTCAACGAAGTTTCAACAGGGACGAATTAATCCCAGTAACTTTATAGCCCAAGTTTCCTTTCATTTCTATTTGTATGGGCAATTAACTACAAATGACGTGATGCTAAAATGGTGTCAAACAACAGAAATACTACTCTCTTAAATGAACAAAAAAATTTTCCAAAATTAGCAGGTGCTTAATGAAGGGAGGACCAGCTGTTCCCAATAGTGATATACCAGAAGAAAGTTTCATAAAACCTTCATGCGGGCAGCAAAAGAACATAATTCAAAACAAAGTCCATAACATAAATAAAATACCGGAATGTATTCAGGCATATAGCAGATGGAGAGAATACAAAACGTTGTTAATGTTCTGGCAGAGTAATCATTTTAACAGAATCAGATCACCATTTGCATCAGATCTCTAAACCTACAGATGTGACGATGTCATGAAACTCCAAGAAAAATCGGTAAACATAGTTTGAAAATCAGATCAGAGCTATTGAATGACACAAAGAAACATAAAAGAACAATGTTTTTTTAGCTCATCCGATTCATAATTCAATCAAGGACTATAACTGTCAAATATTTCATGGGTAATATTTAAGCAATCCAAACCACAATAAATTGGGGACCTAAAGGAGAAGCATTTTCAAAGGCACAGAGTCCTTTCAGTGCCCTATTCCCACAGCAGGAAGACGGAATTTGGGCACATTACTGCCATTTTTGCTTTGAGAAGCTCCCACATGAATCAGCTGTGCCCTTGAGACCAAGCATTTGATATACCTTAGATTAATTTCAGGAAGGAAACAAAAATTCTACATAACCTTAGAGCAACTGGTACAGTAATGCCCTGGGTGGGGCTGACCACGTGGGACACACAATGTCACCGAACAACGGACACCAGTGCCGGAGCTTCCGTGGGGAATGTTGCACCAACGCTACTCAGCTGATCCCTGGTAAAATAAAGCAAGCCTCACCAAACAAGTAGAGAAGGATAAGAAAAAGAGAATTGAACGTGGGGCAAGTTTCCAAATCCAGTATTATTTAAGTCAATTTGATGTACAAACATCAACTTTTTCGCTGTTCCTTCTAGTTAGTATAAACTGCCTTGCTGATTCCTGGAAAAATATTAATCAGGTGCCTAGTATGTAATTTATACAGTTCTAATCTTTATCTCGCATGATGCAGTCAAGTAGCTAAATCCACCTTGGCCAACACTTACTGCACACTAAGGAAGCTGAAATACAAGTTTCTTCCTCTTGATAGTCATAGGGAGAAATGTTAGGAAATGCCAGAAATTTTTACCTGTAACATTACCTATTTAATATGATTGCCATTTCTAGAAGTATAACTTTGACTGACTGTATTGTAGGTATGGCATTGATGGAGGCCATGGTAGCCTAGGTAACGGTAATTCCCAAAACCTTGATATGAATTATATCTAAAGCACAATGAGGAGTCACAAGGTTAAAGAAAACCCTTCATGCAAGCAGCAAAACATGTTTTTAAAAGCTAATGGTTCTGAGCTTGTTTTTAGCTTTGACCCAACAGTTAAACAAGGGTTATGCTCCATTGCATCATTCGAAGAGCAACTCTTTTCACTCTCTCATCACACATAATCTTCATTCCTTAATTCCTCACACCAATATTTTGATACAAAGGAGGTAGGCAAGTTTGTAACACACCTGACCTGATGAGCAGGAACTCTGTGGTCACTTCCATGTGAGTACTGGGGAAAATACCAAGGCAGGCTACACATCTTGTGTATCATCTGCTTAACTAGTCACTTGATTTATACTCCAAAATCCTGCCAAACCAGCTCTTTACACCTAACATCACGGTCTGTATACTGTGTTACATTAGCTGGTTGGCAGGTTCTGCTGTTCATTTATCAATACATTTAGGAAATAAAGGCTGAATTTCTTTCTGCTCTTCTACTAGTGATGCTGGTAAGCTCTAGGGATGATGGAAGAAAGGCACTCCAAAGCAGATAAATGCGTATGTATCTCAAATATACGGCCATTTCAATACACATAAGAGCAAGCCTAAGAATTCATAAAGTCTGTCACAGATGCAGACGACCTCTGCTAAGTACAGTTAACAGTCAATAATGTTTGTCTTTTTTTTTGAAATGGGGATTGTTTTTTAAATATAACAGTGGCACTGCATAACAATCTAACATAAAACTCAGGGCAACACTAAAGCTCACAAAACAAATATGTGTAGTAAGCAGCAGGTACATCCCTGAATAATATCATCAGAATATCATCATAATATCATCAGAATAAATTAACTTTTAATGAAATGTGATTAAAAAAAAGGAATAGTAGAAATTACAAAGTACATGGTTTTGCACACTATGATAACTCTCATACCTTAATAATTGTGGTTTTTTCAATATATGGTTCTTATAGAAGTTTTCTCAGCTGTTTTATCATTACTGTCTGTTATTTACAACACATGGTTTCCCTTTTGCAAAAGAGCAGTGATTTGGAGTAATCAGCCACAGGTTACAAGTTTTCCTGGAAAAGAAGATACTCCTTCTTATTTTCTCCTAGTCCATTTTTATTCACAACATGCGCACAAACTGAAATAACTTAAAGGGGATGCTGCCAACAGTTGCCAAATGGTGCAGAGACAACTGCAATAGCAGAAAGCCCAGATGAAATCACTTTGTGCAGGCAGGCGGTCACAAAGCGCACTTTCAGCTGGTGAGCTCTCTGACCTCAGCAAAGCACCGTCCCATACCGTTGGCGCTACCTTCACATCACCCAGGCCAAAGCCACGTCCCAGCAGGTACAAACGTCAGCTCGAAACACAGCAGTCATCTTCCTTTCGCCCTGTTCCAGTTTAGCTCCCTTGTTCTCAGGACAGAATGCATAATAAAGTGCTAAAATGGCACTTTTTAAAAATATTTCATAAGATAACGATGCGGATGCAAAGCTGTGACCTTGCTTTGCAAGTACAGTCATAAATGTGATAAGCCAAATGAGCTAGCAAGATAGTCACCCTGCGTTGCTCTGGCGGAAGACTAAGAGGAGACTTGGGGAGCCAAAAGCAGGCAGCACACGTAGACCTGTGCACAAATTTCATCTAATGATGGATAGTTTCGCGCTGAATTATTCAGAGAGCAACGCACTGAAATTGTTATATTTAAATGAATGCCTTCGGAAGCTTTTCCCACATGAAATACAGACATAAAGCATTGAACTCACATGAGTAGTAAAGAGGTAAAATTACACTAAAACTGAAGACCAGGTAAAAAAAGATGAAAGAAAATATATTAGGATGGCTTATTTTTCTATCTATCTGAAGGAAAGAACAAATAAAAGAGAAAACAGGTAAACGTGCTTCGAGCAGCACTGTAAGCCCTGAGCACTTCCAGCCATGCAACTCAATCTCCGCTCTGACCTTCAGAGGGTGAGCACCAATTCCCCAGCTTCACCCCTGCGCCTTTAGAAATGATGCTGCAGGTACACAAGACATGTTTTATTCACCATCTTTTGGCCACTCAAGCATCATGAAGAGAACTGGCCTTCAAACCGCAAAAAGTAACATTCATTTCGGATTTTCAAACAACTTCTTAGTGAAATAAAAACACTGACAGTTTCAAATAACTAAACCAGAAATGAGATCTGTCTTTGGAACGACCAGGGAGCAAGAGGCCAGATTGCCTAAATCCACCCCAAAAATGTCTTCATCCGTTCCACGATACACCATTTGTGAAGATAATACCAGCAACAGCATCTGATATTCAGTTAAAAATCAAGTAAGAAAGGCAACATACTATTATATAACTGTAAATACTGCCAGAGGGATTGCATATTTAAGGATCAAGGTCTTTTGCAATTCTGCTGACAGATTATCACCTATTTAATTATTGAGGTCTGTACAAATTATGGAAAGACATGCAAATGTAATTAGGAAGGCTAGCCTTTTAATGAACTAACAAGAAGTGCTATAGGTAGCTAGACACTTACTCATCGCTACCAGCAACACTAGAAGCTTTCTCATTAAAAAGTTAGTTTGCGAAGACAATTTTTTTCAGGTGATGAAAAATGCATGTAGAAACCTAAAGTAAGTTCAGTTATGATTTCTGCTCATTTTAAGCCCTCTCTTTACACCAGAAAAACAGTAAGCAGTGCTCCGCTTCGTTAGTCCCTTGAATGTGAAAGTAGCGTAAAGTCACGGCTCCACACCTACATACCAGGAACAAGGAGAGTAGAGTACTACGCCTTAACTCAAAGGACCAGGCAAAACATCACACCAAGGTCCACTAAGAAAAAAGAAAAGGCCACACGTGACGAGACCACTGTCTGGCTCCCGCAGTTCAGGCTGTAGCCAAACAGATGGGAATGTTACTTTCCACATAGCCCCATCATGAAATGGAATATCCACAGTGTTAAACCTATCCTGAGCAGGTAAAACTAAATGAATTGGACTGCAGAGGTACTGTCCCAATTCCCTGGGACTTTATGCACTCAAGGCTGCACACACATGTCCACTTCTGAGTCTTAGAAAGGACACCCCAATTCCGCTCCTGGGTTTCTGCATAACAAAAAAGTCTGGGAGAAAACTTTCTTGAGAGTAAGGGTCCAACGGCTGATTGATAGCAACTAAGCTGCTTCCAGCAGACCACAGCAGAAGTTAACAAGAACCAAGAACCCAAGGAGTGTGTTACAGGCTGTATAATTACACTAGTTTCATGCAACTCTTTGAATAATCATTCTGGAACACCTTTTTTTTTTTTTTAAAGACAAAGGTGTTGGAATCATCAAATCATTCTGCAACGATGTTACTGAAGGAAACCTGACTTTGCCTCAGCACATTAATGGGTTCAAATAAACAATGTAAGTTTATAAACAATCGTTTTATAAACAATATTAAATGAAAAAAAAAGGTGAATCTCTGTCATTGAAGGTATCTCACCTGGGAAAGTCCCTGGGCAACCTGATCTCCCTGGCCCTGCTTTGAGAGGGGATCGGACCAGATGACCTCAGGTCCAGAGGTCCACTCCTCTGATCTCGAGGTCCCCTGCAATCCTGAAGCATTCTACAATTCTCTGATTGATTCTGTCAAATGTATGTATAAATTCAGTGCTTTTCACAGCAACAGCAGCACAACACACTCTGGCATATGTAATATTCCTCTGCACAAAATGAAACACACAGTACAGCTTGCATTATGATAACAGAGGAACTAAACAAGAAAATGTTCAATGGAATCATTTTTGTTACAAGGTTTAACATGGTACAGACCTTAGTGAGTGACATTTTCATGAAGGTCCTTGAGTTTATCAATTTTAGAATGTCTTTTCCATAACATTTTAATTTCAACATGGATAAGAATACCACGGTTGAATTTTGCAAGGAGGATGTTCCATTCTCCAATTAGACCCAGTTAAGAGTTACAAGCAATATCGATAACTTTTGTTTTTCAGTACCATCAGTGGCTGCTAATTCCAGCACCTTTTCACAGCAGGATCAATTCTAATTCTGTTGAGTGTCAAATTAAAAAACAAACTGATGCATGGAAATGAATAAAAAATACTCTACTATCTGAATTTGAATTCATTACAAGGGACAAAGAAGCAATTATTGATTCAGTTCCATAACACTAAGAACTTGCCAGAGCTACCAGTGACCCAGAGATATAGGCATAAATGCTCGTAATAGAAGCAAATCAATAATCAGCCTCCTGTTTCCTAGCAAACCTTGGCTTTTATTTTGATGTTGCAAATTTTGTGCTGTGAAGGTAGCTATGCATTTGCACAATATATTATGTGCAATTTAGCTCAGCATCTTTAAAACCCATTCCACTCCCCACATGCCCTGTTTTTCAATTACTTTTAGCAGCCACCTAGTATTCACTGCAGAAGTCCTGGACCTGACAAACCGGTGACGGCAGGTGACCTTTTGCTACTGCTCTGATGTCAAGGGTATCTCAGTACACAGATGCAACCACTGCCGGATGAGTAAAGCTTTGCTACCTCAAGAGCTCCAACAGCAACACTCAGAACCTGCAGAATGAACATCTGAATAGGAAAAATCCATTAAATCTGGAATCTCTATTAATCTCTTGGCCTCCAGGGAGCCAATGTAAAACATGACCTTGAAGAGGGTAAGGCTGGAGGATTACAGCCATCTTCACCCTCCCGACCTCTCAGCCACACCGCACACTCTTCAAGAACAGCAAACGGCCTGAGCTCACAGACAAAGCCTTCTAACACACATGGAATAACCCTCCGACCCTCACCTGACCGAAGCTGATGAGGACACCTCTATGGGTGCAGATTACTCACAGGAGGAAAGGTTGCAAGTTCGTTTCAGCTATTGGCAATTTCCAATAATATATCTCACAATGTATAGGGTCAAATCTTAAAACTCATCAGTTTCCATCTCAAAGAGATACCTGGAAATACAAACCCAGTATTTCTAGTGAGTCTTCAACTGGGCTAACTCTATAGAACAAGCGCTGACAGACCATTGCTGTGATGAATGGGATTTAGATGGAGGCAGACAAAACAATTCAAGATCGATATACATTGACATTTGATGATAACATGTCTCTCCCTTCTTCATCTGCGTCCTAAAATTTTCTTCTCACAAATGATTCACAAAAAGTGGCAACAAAATACTGCTTTTATGTCAAGCAGGACGAACCATCGAGAAGCAGAAAGTGTGAAATTCCTCTGCTCCTGCTCTCACCAACACGTGCGATGTTGTCCCCACAGATAAAAAACCAACCGTACCTGCCAGTGGGAATCAGTGCAGCAATTTAAGAACATCATCGCCTAAGTTCCTGCAAACTCTTTCTGATGAATGTAATGTTGGCCAATTCTTTGGGCACACTCAGTCAGGACAATCTCAATAGTAGGAATTAAATAGTAAATGTTTTGGGGATCTGATAATTTAATTGCCCTTTGTAGCTCAGTGTATTGATTTGTTATTCGTACACTTAGCTAGGTCATGGATGAACGAAAGACCACCGTGAACGCTGACGCTGTTAAGATCTAGCATACTGCAGAAGAAAAGGTTGTTTGAATGTAGACATCTTACTGCTTTCCAGAGGAATTGAGTTTAATCTTCTAACTTCTGAAATAAAAAAAACCCACCTATATTATTTGTTTAACAACTTATGGAGTTCTTAGTAAAATCCTAATTGCAACTAAAATTTGATCCTGAGATGAAAAAGAGAGCGAAAAGCTCTTAAAGCAGTTAACAGAAAAATCCTGAAGTACCCCTTTTCTACTAATGTTGTATATGCATTATACCAACTACTTGTAGGAGATGACAGAATTTGAAATTCTTAAGTGGTTAAATCAAGTCATTTTATTTGCTAGTAATCCATAAATTAATTATGGCTAAAAAAAATCTGCTTTGAGTAATCACAGGGAGGTACTAATGAAAATCCCTAAACATTACATAATTTTTAATAAAAATCCTGCATTATCATGAACTTACTGACCTACCCAAAAAAAAACGTGTAAATCCTAGCATTATTAAAGTCAATGGCAAAACTTGCCATTGCCAGTATTTTTCTGGATCTAGAAATATATAAACATATAGATATATATAAAAAAT
>NW_009608945.1:0-27878 GCF_000690535.1 Cariama cristata
TGATATACAAAAAATATCCTAATATATATTATATATAACCATCCTATAGTTATTCATCTCTTTTTTAAAGAAATTGTCTGCATTTGCTTTTTTCCAGTTTAGGAATCACGTCATAATCTCATTCTACGTTAAGTCAATGAAAGAAATCCAGCGTCAACCCCCATGATGAAGTAAAAACAATGTAAAAAGAGTAGCAAACATTCCTAATTGCTCAGTATTGGTGATATTCTGGAAGAAAGCTTTGCAAAGCACTGATGAAACTGCTGCTGATGACATCTATTCCTTTCACTAGTACAATTTTCTTATGGGGAGCTACTTTAACAGGAATATCAGTTCAAACAACAGAGAGGTTATACTTAAAAGATAGTCATTCTCAAGGATAGCCTTTCTACCTTGCAGCAGTTAAATAAATCAATGTGCAACCAATCCGTGGCTGTTTACTTTAGACAAGACCTTTTCTCTAAGATTTCATACTTTAATGAAGAAGCATGTACTTCTAAATGTACTACTAAATGACAGGGCAGATTTGCTGGGCTTTACCCTAGTTTCTCCTCATAAGTCTGATATTATTAAAGCCCCTTTAAATTCACATAAGGTTACTAGAAAAATAGGTTGCTATCAACATACTCTGTTGCTCTAGAGTCACAGGTTATTGCCTGTATCCTTACCTGCCAGTAATCCCAATTATTAATCAAAGCTGCTCCAACCAAACTACTCCACTCAACCCAAAGTTGAACTCAGAAGGAAGATGTACGAGGAAAGAAGTCACTCTTCTCCACTTTTGAATGCACCTTGCTCAAGACGAAGAGTCAAGATCACTTTTTCTTAAAAGATGATGTTGATATAGTCTTGCAATAAATTTATGCATAGCATTTACACTTACTCATTCTTAGATGATAAAGCCTTTAGGGGAAGAAAAAAAACCCAACCAAAAACCCAACCAAACATTGCCAGGAGCAGAAAGTTTAGGGTGATCCTGAATTTGCATTGTACTGTTGGAAGGAATTTGTAGGCTTTGCTGAAATAATGCTGCTGCACCGAGCACCCTGCAAGCCTCGGTGCCAACCAGTTTGTACAGCACAGCGGTTCCCCTGGGCTCCTCACACCGACCAGCCAGTCTCATGCCAGGAACAGTCCCACAGTAACAAGAGGAACCACACAGGTGCTCCAAAACAAAGCCTCACAGAGAAATTTCCAGCTACAGTTTTCCTTATTTCCCTTGTCTTGCCTTTCTTAAATATCATAGAATCACAGAATCATAGAACGGTTTGGTTGGAAGGGATCTTAAAGCCCACCCAGTTCCAACCCCCTGCCATGGGCAGGGACACCTTCCACCAGACCAGGTTGCTCACAGCCCCATCCAACCTGGCCTTGAACACTTCCAGGGATGGGGCAGCCACAGCTTCTCTGGGCAACCTCTGCCACTGCCTCACCACCCTCACTGTGAATAGTTTCTTCCTTATATCTCATCTAAATCTTCCCTCTTCTAGTTTAAACCCACATAGGAACATTTTTCCTGTAACTTAAGAGTGCATGGTCTATACACTCTCCAATCTACCTATGTATCTTGGTTTAAGAAACTAGTTTTCCAAATTCTTCTATAAGAATTGGTAAGATGGCAAGATTGCTACATGCTCCGCAGTGGTACATTCCAGAATATTGCACTGTAAGTTGTATCAGAAAAATATGTTGAGCTGTAGCTCATTCTCTAAAAGGAAATTAAATTTTTCTTCTGCAGGGAACCACTACAGTTTCTTATGTCCAGATTAATTGTATGTACTAACTTTAATTTTCCAGCCACAGGATCAGAAGATCAGCTGTTTGAGAATTCTGTATCTGTATGAATTTAAGTCAAAAGATAAAAAGGTTCAAAAAACCATTTAGTAAATATGCAACATCAAGAGTAAAATACAGACACAGATCAAGTAACAAAGCAAAACAAAAAAAAGGAAAGAAAGAAATTTAAACTCCACATTGTTATAATACCTCAAATGATACTGAGGAGTATTTTTTCCACCTGACCAGAGAGAAGTCTAACTGAAATCTTTTAAGAATTTTAATCATGAAAAACATTATTCACTATTACATAAAAATTCTTTTATTCAGAAATGAGAAAAATTGCTAGCAAAGTCCTACCTCAGATTGACATATCTTCAAATACTAACATTATAGCAAGGAAAAGAAAAAGGACAATTAGAAAATGGTCTAATTCCTCCTAATGCATTATCTGTAACTTCTCTGATTTCATCTTTTTCACTGGCATCAATAAAAACCAAGTTCCTCTTTACCAGAAGGTATTCTTACATCAATGTACTGTTAATGTTGACATTCTGAAGATTACTTAAAGTTCTTTTATTGCCAAAGGAATTCAAAGAATCCAGACAGATGCAGTCTTTTCAAGCCAGGTTATTTCTTCAAATAGAGCCCAAGCAGATATTAAAAGTATTCCAGTTTTATATGCTTACTCAAATTGACATAATTTTTTTGAGCTTTCAGAGCGGTAGTTATAAGCAGGTATAAATTTATGCAGAAAACTGTTGCATTTCAAAAAAAATCAAAAGCATTTTCAAAAATAGTTGTTCAAGTGAGGTGTGATTTTGGTTCCATCCTCATATTTTTTCTAAAAATTTTTTTAGTGTGATATCTAAATTTCCTCAAGTTTTATCTTTTGTTTTTTGTTTTGTTTTGCTTTGTTTTCCTGGCAAGTAGTTATCAAGACAACAACCTTGATTATCTAAGACAATAATCAATGACAAAAAACAGAAAGCAGGTATTTTCCAAATAACTGTCAAATCCACTTGTGTGGTTAGATAACAACTTAATTTAATTGACAAAAAGATACGCTCTCTCTTTTTAGGTTTCCTGTTACCATTGATAACATATTAGGCTGGTACACATTTTACAATCTTGAATATTAAGCACTACATTTACTTCAAGCTGAAACTTCACAGCACAAAAAAATGCAGTTGAGTAAACATTCTCCTTTAGGGTGCGTGAAAGCTCACAAGGCTATCAAGAGCCCCTGGTTATCTATTTGTAACACAGAACTACAGCCCAAGAATACCTACCAAAAAGAGAAAAATTAGCATACAGACAAAAGTCACATAAAGCAAATTTTTGTTTCCAATTTAAAATCAAAATATTTAACCTTTCTTTCTCTTTGCCTCTACTTTGCGCCCTGTTACTCCAAAAATTTGCAAAATTATTTGCTCCAACTCAGATGTTTTGGTTTTTCACATGCTGCTGTGTTTCACAACAGACCACTCAAGTCCACATGTCTTATGGTTATGCAGCACATTCGATTTACCATACGTTTGCAGTTTCTGGCTGTATAACAATCTGCATCTTTGGACTCTGTGGCGAGACATAACATGGAGATCCTTTCACATCTGAAGGACACTCGGAGGAGATGCTGCATTTAAGAGGCCAGGAAGCCACTTCATTACGAGAGTAGCTCAGAAGTTCTTCCAGTGTGTCTGGCCCAGCTGCCTGAAGAGCCCATCAAAATGTTAGAAAATACCTCACAAGAACTTGCCATTTGCATTCTGTGATTGCCATCCAAGAAGGAAAAAAGGTGGAGGAACAATCTGATGTGACAGAATAGCTGGCAATCCCTGCAGAGTTGTATCCTGATCAAATGATTTACAAGAGTGTTTGAAGTAAAAGATTAATATTAACAGATAATTAATGATGGACAGCATGCTTACTAACAAAATCCAAACATATTTTAGCAAGGAAAATACAGATGTATTTATTTATTTATTTAATCCTGCCAAGTAGTTACATATTTTTGCAATAATGTAAACTTAACTTATTTGTTACCACAGCAAGATACATGTAGCTAAATTCTGGGACATTATGAATAGCTGGGATGGTAAATGTGATGAGAGTAATTTATTTTTCCTTTGCATTAGTCTTGTGCTTTATTTCACAAAATTAACAGGGTTTTTTTTTTATTTTAATTGTGCCTGGGGATACGTATCTGTACTGTTCACAAGAACCCTTACCTGATTTACAAGCAAGTAATAAATGAATAATGAAATGGTCGGATTAACAACATATTTTAAAAAGTCAAGACAAGGTTTTGTTCAACTATTAATTCATGCTCCTGACAGGAACATCTACAACAGAAAGCAAAGGTTAGAGTAAGCAAATATCCCAGACAGTAATGAGCAAATTATCATCTACCCTGTGTGGAAATTGGTACATTTTCTATTTTGTTGCCAAGTGAGTTTCAAACCTGGACAAATTAAACGAAACTAAACACCTATAGGAGACTTCCATAGTCTCATTTATGGAAAACTATTAACACTATTCTAGCTGTAATCTCTGCTCTGCTTCTCTCATCTCTGTAACTGCCCTGAACATCATCAAGTGAGAGGCACTAATCGCAGAGAAGCCAAGCTTTATCTATACTGGGAGCATCACTACAGCAGAAGCAGCCTCTGTTAGCTACTCTTATGTAGTATCTGCTGTGTATTAGCTCTAGCAGACCCAGATGGAAGGAAGGTCATTGCCTCAAAAGCTAGTAGAGATGAATGGAGAAACTGAGACAGGTAGTTTAAAAAAAAAAAAAAAAAAAAAAACAGCCGGGGACCACTTTGCTTTGGGGAATTTGTTTAAAAAAAAAAAAAAAAAAAAAAAAAAGCAGCCTGGGCACACTTTGCCTTGGGTAATTTGTCTTGTTACAAGTTCCCACAGATATACACGGAGCTCCAAGGAAGAGACGGTCCACAACCCATGCACTCTCCTTGAACCAGCATTCCCATCAATATTTTACTCCTCATCTCTAAAACAATCAGAGAACTTTCCCTTTGAATTGTGACTTCAAAGCAATCAAAGTTTTGGATCTGAAAAAGTTTTCTGATTATATACTTAATCTAATAAAAAGTAGCATACAAAATGATTTACAAAGTATTTTCCTACAAAGGATGACAATTTCTTTGGAATCTTTCCTGTTCCAAGCATCCCTGGGATGATCATTAAAACCTGGCAGCTTAAAAACTACCTCTATGTATTTATCAAATCTTACTCCAGCTCTTACAAAATAAGATGAAAGGATACTGTTACTAGCCAGGTTCAGGAGTTAAGGCAGCCTAAAATGCAGAGTACTTTTACAGATATTTTTTTTTAAACAGAATTTTGAGTGCATTTTTTTGTTGCTTTTGTGGGTTTGTTTTTTGGTTTTGTTTTTTTGTGTTTTTTGTTTTTTTTTTTTTTCCCCTAAAGTAGGATAAGAAGTTATGAAACAATGTAAGTAAACGGAAAAGGGCAGTGTTTTCTAAAGAGACAGCTGAAGCAGTCCAGTAGCTATATAAACAAAAGGAATTATTATAAAATGCATTAGAGGGAAAAAAATCTGTCTAATATTTGTACAAGAGTCAACACAAAACATAGGTGACTTCTACATGCATTGCAATTGACGACAAAAACCTGGCTTTTGTTCTCAAAAGTATCATTGCCCACAAAAAACCCCAAAACCCGGTTCTACAGGTGTTTGCTCACGGATTTACAAGCTACCTGAGCCTTTGTTGAGAAATGTGTTTTGATTTCAGACCCAACATTTTCTCTCTGCAACTCTCTGCTTTTTCTTCCCTCCAATTACGTTTTGTAGCACACCTGATCAAGTGGGGCTCTCCCATGAGGATGCCTCACACCAAACCCATGATCAACGTGGTTGCTGACTAGCCCAAGGTCATAAGGCAAAGTAGCAACAATACTCCTCATTCCCTCCCAAAATTGAGTAGAGTATAATATCAAAAAACACTTTGAAAAGAAAAGCAAGTAGCAGACTGAACCCCACTACATCAACTTTCAAGCTACATTTAAAAAAAAAGATATGAGCTTATAATATAGCAATACAAATACAATAATGAAGTCTGTGTTTTCTTTCATCCTTCTTTCCCTCTTTGCCTTACTTTCCCTTACTTTCCCTTCCACTTCTATAAACACAATTTCGGTCTTTTAGCTTACTTTTTCTTGAGCTATAGTTGGGGTTTTTTTTGTGGGTGCCTCTAGCATCCTTCATCCTCTAAAATCTCCTTTTCATTTTCATATCTTTCCCCTCTGTCTCTCCCTGTTACTGAAATGTTCCTTGTTCCTTTTCCCTCTTCCCACTAGATCTCATTTCTTTGAGCCATTTCTCTCTTTCAGCAATTTCTCAATATCCCTCTTTATGATCTTTTTTCAGCAACAAGTAGTATCTGAACTGCTGCATCAGTAGTGCCACAGTAGTTTGGAAGTTTAAGGTGTTTAAATGGTGTGTTTTGAATCCTTTTGTCACAGTCTATGTTGTTGTTTTATACTTTAAACTTTTGTATTCTGAATGGGACTTTTCATGAGGATTTTGGAGGACAGCGAAGGTGGAAGCAGAAGCAAGTAAACACCATAAAAGAGATGGAGCCGGTTTGCAAACAGCAATCTCAAAACAAGAAAAACCAAACATACTGCTTTCATCCCCAGACAGCTTCCACTGCCAAGTGCCCTGTAAAGGGCAAGAGGTGGCCTCTAACTCACCAAGGACACAGAAACCCACCACCGTCGTGTCCAAGGTAGCAAGAGTGGCGCAGAGCCCTCCTTTGCCTTCAAGTAGGGAGTAGAAGGGACACTTACAATTTGGATATTTCAAAAAGATGCCCTAACAGTGCCATGGAGAGAGAGAGATATAAGGAAATGCATTACCTCTGCTCTAATTTACTTTTCCAGCATATAGGTTGGAGTTATTTATTTTTGCATATGTCCCTTAGAAAGTCAGGCAATGAAGGCCTGAACCTGGTGATGAGGCACACTGTAAGTTGTGAAATACAACTACGAAAGCCTGTAAAGAAAAACCCTGGGAATCAGCGTTGATTGTGAAACTTATTCAGGGATGTTTACAGATTACTAATATTTTATAATATCACACTTGAATAGAAAACTAAGTAACACACCTGTTAAAAAAATAATAAATAAAGAAAAAGAAACAACAACCCAAAGTTTCAATTCCTGGGATTCTTATTTTTCAGTCTTGCTTGGAAAATTAATAATGAAGACAAAGGGATATAATCTGAGTTACGGGGAATATATCTGCTTACTCAGATGATAACAAGATTACACTTGACCAAGGTATTTCACCTTCCAAGAATTCTCATATATTCACAGAAAACCAGAAATACAGAAATTAGTATATCTTGGCAAGGAAAGGCGCTTCAGCAAGAGCAAAGCACCCAAGTGGATCAGAAAAAACTACCAGGTGTCATTAAAATGCTTGAGGAGATTTCTTTCCAAAGGAAGTTATAAAAATCAGATGAGTTGATCTGAAAAAAACTTTCTGAAGAATCAGAAAACAGTAGAAAGCTCTGAACAACCCAACCAGCTAGCTGTCAATTTTTCTGAGTCTTCTGACATTTCTCTTCTTGTTTTAGGCCACAGATTTATACAGTTATGCCCTTGGGTAAGTATTTCCATTTTTATTCACAAACATGAAAATAAAATAAATCTAAGCCTCATAGCTGTAGACAAACACCAATCCAACACATAAAAAGATATCATCCCATTCCATTTTTTATTTTCTCACTTTCAAAGCCAGCTCCATGATTTTGGGGGTCTCGCTTCATTATTCTGATTAGAGTTGGGCAATACTGGGAAATTTAAGCTAACACACTTTAAGGAGTTCACAGAAAGAAAACCATCAGTGAATGGGAAACTGAAGCCTGACTTGGCTAGAGAGATGCAAGAATCTGCATCTAAATAGAGGATAAACATAGAGGAGAGTATCTTACATCCCATCCTAAAGAGCACGTCTGCTGACAGGAACAGTGCTTATGTGGACAGCAAGGTAACATCTTCAGTACTGCTAACAACCACGGGGAAGTTAAGGAACTAAGCCATACACAAAACTGGAAAAATATGTTAAGCCTACTAGTTCTTTCCAGCTATTGCCAACCTTTTGGTTGGCAGCAGTACTGGCAAACCAAAATACAGGAAAATAGTTTTTTCTGTAAACAGGTTAAGATTAAAAACATGTAATTGTTTGTGAAACTTTAGCATTACTTCCATAGAGAGATGCGAATTAGAGCTAGAAGCTTCACACCATTAGAAAGATGACTAGGTTTTGGTAGCTATCAAGCAGAAGAACATCTAGAGAAGAATCAAGTACCTCCACCCATCTTTCTCATCTTTTACTTAAGATTTAGGTGCTCTGATCTGTTTTAAGTGGTCTGGTTAGATGACGAATACTTCAGTTTAAATGCAGTACACTATATTTGAATGGCTGCAAAATAAAACTTATCAACAGAGTTAGGCCAGAATAAACTTTCTGCCAATGTCCCTCCCAAAGTCCTTTCAGCATCGGAACTAATTAGTGTCAGTACTCTCATCATCACTCTTGTGCATTTTCTTCTATTACATGCAATTAAATCTCTTGTAAAAAACCAAACCAAAACAAAACTCTTCCCAGCCACATATAGTGTAAGCATCAAGGCAAATTCTGTGCAAAAATGCTTGACGTTCACATTAATGTCCAATACTAGTTCCAGAAGAAAATCAACATTTAAATTCTGAAATTTCAAGGTAAATGTAAATTATGACACTTCTAGCATATAAGAAGCATATGCCAGAAATCTTGTTCTGACACAAGCAAGTCCTCTTCCGATATCAGTGGACTGATTTTTTTGCATTTAAAGCAGATTAAAGCACTTAACCAGAAGATACCAGTGATATGACTGATTTTCACTGAAAATTGATCTGATGTTACTGATCACTTGATAGTATCAGTTGAAACTATTGTTATGATTGTTTTTGATAAAAATGATTGATTTCTAATTCCTGGCAGCGGAATTATTCGCAATGTGATGGCTACATCTTTGCACCAGGAGAAACGTACTCACAGCACTTAACCAGATTTTAACTTCGCACACTCTATTCTAGAATCAACTGCAAAATGCTTCTGAATGATGCTTTATATCTTGTAACTTATTTTATTTTTGTCAAATGGAGGTTATAAGCAGTAAGCAATCTCCCTGGAAGAGAACAGAAAGATTTAAACTACAGTTTATGAGATAAAACCTTAGACAACATCCTGACAATCTCCTTTCTTCTTTTTTCTGCTTCTCTAAAGAAAAAAATGATGAATGAGTTTTCCAATTAGTTTCACCACATAGCTGGACAAACAGTTTTGCGGTACCACAAGAACATGTGACAGGCAGAAAATACCAGACTTCAGCATAGCTGGATATCTGCATTGTGAAACCCAAGATTAATACTGCCTTGAAGTTGCTGGTGCTGCTGAGACCACAGAGTATCCTTGCCTTCACGTGACGTTACTGGAAACAAATGAACTATTCAGAATACTTAAAGTTCACCATCTATTTCTGCAGAAACTGAGACCGCACAATTAGGAAACAACGCAGAACCTGCTCGCTCAGAAGATCTATCCCTTGTTTACTGTAGAAGCAACGTTACTATTGGCACATTTATTATTATAACTATTGTTAGTAACTCACATTGACACTGCAGAACCATCATATCCACAGAAGATGGAAATGGCTAGGAAATAGTTAGCAATTGCCTAATGTTCATGATTAAATACAGAAGAGAATCCAATTAAAACTCTTAAATCCCCGGCTGAGTGAGAAGTAACATCAGTCGGAAGAGATCTCTGTGTCAATAAATTATAGATATATTTCACTGGGGTTATTAAACACCTGACCTTATGTGGGCTTCACCAGGAGAATTTCCATGAGAAGCACAATGGACAAGTTTTATGACTGGGAAAAACAATTTGTGTATGATGATTTCTGGATGAATCTAATGTAAACTAACTTGCAGGTCTGATGACAATCAATTGCAGGAATGATGAGAATCACATCAAAAGTACAATCTTTACATCACCTTAAATTCCATGGCCATTTTCTTTGCCTCTGCTTCATCTTTTTAAAAAGAATGAAAGGTAACAAAGTTACTATAGCAGTAATACTGTACTACATACTTTTCTCTTTTTTTGGTCTCTAAGCAGAAATCTCCCAAGATTTGCCTTAATGGCTGGTTGGGAAATTTCTAGTTCATATTTTTACTCTTTGGACTTCAAACTAGCGTAACCATTACATCAGCTAGAATAAATCAGAGCAAGTCAGAGGCTTGGTCTAAGAGCTGAATTGGTTCTTGGCCGCTTCTGAGCATAACTATGGATGGAAAGTACTTATTTATGTCCCTGCAGTGTTCCAACAAATCTCATGTATGCCTCCGGATTAAGCTATTAAAAACGTCAGCTACATGGCTTGTGTAATATTTTCACAAGCAGCACAGTTGTTAAAGTCATTTGAATCTATCAAATTGTATTAGATACAAGTATTTAATAATGCAGTATTATCTTCAGCATAGTGTATTTAATAGCATACATTACCTAAGAAACAGAAAGTATTCTAAATACGTCTTTTCAATAAATTTTACGAGTTATGAAAAACTGCAGTTCAGTAAGTTTGATGGGTGGACTGTTCAATGGATGAGGAATTGCTTGGATGGTCACATTCAGGGGGTGGTGGTCAACGGCTCAATGTCCAGATGGACGCCAGTGACAAGCGGTGTCCCTCAGGGGTCTGTGCTGGGACCAGTACTGTTTAATATCTTCATCAATGACATAGATGGTGGAATCATGTGCACCCTCAGCAAGTTTGCGGATGACACCAAGCTGAGTGGTGTGGTTGACATGCCTGAGGGACGGGATGCCATCCAGAGGGACTTGGACAAGCTTGAGAGGTGGGCCCATGAGAACTTCATGAGGTTTAACAAGGCCAAGTGCAAGGTCCTGCACCTGGGTCAGGGCAAGCCCCAGTATCAGTACAGGCTGGGGGATGATGTGATTGAGAGCAGCCCTGCGGAGAAGGACTTGGGGGTGTTGGTGGATGACACGCTGGACGTGAGCCCGCAATGTGCACTCGCAGCTCAGAAGGCCAACCGCATCCTGGGCTGCACCAAGAGAAGTGTGGCCAGCAGGTCGAGGGAGGTAATTCTGCCCCTCTACTCCGCTCTGGTGAGACCCCACCTGGAGTACTGCATCCAGCTCTGGAGCCCTCAGCACAGGAGAGACATGGACCTGTTGGAGAAGGTCCAGAGGAGGGCAACGAAAATGATCCGAGGGCTGGAGCACCTCTCCTATGAAGACAGGCTGAGAGAGTTGGGGTTGTTCAGCCTGGGGAAGAGAAGGCTTCGAGGTGACCTCATTGCGGCCTTCCAATACCTGAAAGGGGGCCTATATGAGAAAGATGAAGACAGACTTTTTAGCAGGGTCTGCTGTGGCGGGACAAGGGGGAATGGTTTTAAACTAAAAGAGGGCAGATTTAGACTTCACATAAGGAAAAAATTTTTTACAATGATGGTGGTGAAGCACTGGAACTGGTTGCCCAGAGAGGTGGTGGAAGCCTCATCCCTGGAGGCATTCAAGGTCAGGCTGGATGGGGCTCTGAGCAACCTTATCTAGTTGGAGATGTCCCTGCTCACCACAGGGGGGTTGGACTAGATGACTTCTAAAGGTCCCTTCCAGCCAAAATGATTCTATGATTCTATGATTCTGTGAAGTTCCTCTACTGTAGTAGTTTATTTTATACAAAAACCTAGTTAATGTTCAGTGCTTCAATGATTATGGCTGCATTCAATTATTATCTTAACCCCTTTCTGCCAAAACTGTAATATATATATTATGGACATAACTCACACATAACCATATACTTTATGACGATGTGTTGGTAAGAAGGATATCAGATTACAGCAATTTTTCATAATGAGAAAAGTACTCATTCTTATTTGCAGTGCATTTTAAAAAAAAGAGTATACATGAAAAGCTAACAAGGTTCCAGTTAACTTTACTGTCTTTTTTTGGGTTTTGTGAATTGAAACAGATTAAGCTGCAAACTCAGTAAATTAGCATAGATCATTAAAAACAATCTGCTAAACTCCTCAAATCCAAAAGCCATTATTAACAGCTATTTTGCACTTCAACTAAATTGTCATTTGGGCACTCTGAGTTGGTGACAACTTCTGCCTTGGCAAGATTGCACAACCTAAATGTAGATTCAAAACCAAAATAAATAAGGCACCACAAACTGCTTAGGTATTAAATACAGAACAACATTTAGTCACAGGACTACATCCTGGCAAAATCCTTTGATCCTTTTGTTGGAGCAAGACACATATTACTGATGAACAGAATAAAATCTAGTCCATTAAACATTTGTGTGTCAGCCATGCTTAGCAAAAAGTCTTTGACTGCAGCTATGCTTCTGAAATTTAAGTTGTGCCATGTATCATTTCAATTAGACAAAGATTTGGAGAGTAGCTAAGCTTCTTCCCCCCGCCCCTCTTTTCAATCTTGACTGGTTATATGTTGGCTGTGCCAACAGAGTGGATAATGGGAGAGAAATTCTCCGTAAAAAAAAATCAAAACCCCAAACCCATACTGAGTAGTTTCCAGCTTTTATTTCCTGGCAGGAGGATGTGGGGACAGAGTGCCCTAACCAAGAGGTGACAGAGAATAACTCCTTAAAGCCAAACAGACAATGGAATTCTCATATGTAATAGAAACTGAAGGCTTAGTTTGAAAACACATCATTATTTAGACATTTCCATATGGGTAAAGAATTTACTAACTCTATTCTTCATACTTATCTCTGACTTTCCAGGTAGTGGTGGTTGTATTTCAAGCTCTTAATGCTGCTCTGATATTTCTTCATGTGTAATTGTACTGCAAGGTTACATATCTCTGACAATGTACAAATTCGTATTAATGATGAGAACATGCCAAGATGTGAAGAATTTCCCAACAGTAATCTCAGCAAAGAAAGAAACTCGGCAAAAGAGAATTATCTAAAAATCATTGCCATCCAAAATGCTCCCGAGAACCAATTTTCCATTTTGTTAGAGCTGGGAAAAAGCTGATGCTGTAAGAGCAAATAAGACTCAAAAGCACCATTCCTCATTTTGAAGTTGTTTCACTCTTGACATCCTTCACAAATTCCTAAAGGAGGCACCTGACCAGTTACCCCTGAGCTGTCACCTATGTCCCCTTCGGTCCGCCCAGTCCTCGGCTTTGGTTGCACAAGAGGAAAAATAGACAAGATTGGAAGAGCTGCGAGTTTTGAGAACAGCTGCAAAAGTCCATTATATCTTTGAAAACATTTGAGAAGCACAGAGAAGAGTATGTGGGACTACCCCTTGGACAGGACGTATGCTGCATTCTCAGCCCACCTCTGGACTGAAGATGTATTTCTTTGAAATGACAACCCTTTCTATCTTCCCGAACTCTAGATGAACCAAAGCAGAGAATTCATTTATTTTATATCTCTTTTTATATATACACATAGGATGTAAAGATACCATAAAAGTTACAGTGTAAATCAGATGTCACCACCAGTCATCTTTAATATCAGGATTGCTTTCTGAAACAGACTAATCTGCTTGAGAATGACAGGCGCTCTTCCCTTATGGCACGACTTACACGTACTTTCCCCCTTCCTCTTTTCTCCCATTTTCACCCGCTTTAGTTTTATTACCACTGGCCTGAAAGTGCACTCTAATAAAACTCAGCTAACCTGCGTTTCATGATCAACCCAACTTCTAGCAAAGCCAGCAGGAGCCCTTGTTGTGAGCCAGCGGGGTAAAGAGGCTGCTGGGGAAGAACCAGGAGAGGAGGAGATGCCAGACCAGTCCCCACTTCTGCTGCTGCTGCCACACCAGAGCAAATTAATCACGCGGTGAGCTGGCACGGTTTACTTTTTAATCTCTTTACATTAGTAACACCTCACTGTCACACCCACTGCTGACTACAACGAATTAACATGAAAGGCTCTGCAGTACATACTGTATACTTACACCTAACAGCTAGATATGACATGTTAATACTCTTACATATTAAAAAAAAAAAAAATCTTCACTCAGAAGGCGAAAAGAAAGAATATAAATTCGTATCAACTTCAGGGACTTCAGTGAGTTTACATCATCTGAAGAGTTCAAAAGGGAGAGTTTGGAGTCCTGCCTGGGATCTTTTTGAGACTGAAATTTGCTCTGGTTAATGTCAGATCAGTGTAAATTCTGAGGAAGCCCACTGAATAAATATATATATCAACAGAACACCAACTGGAACTTATTTCAGGATCTTTCCGCACTGCCTATAAAGACACAAATGAAAATACTAACAGGTTTTCAACATAAGTTAAGGGGGTTTTGGTAATATCATCATTTAGCATGTCATATCTAAATGTCACCTTCAGTTTGTATAAACGTCACCTAATTAGTTCATAGAAATACTTTTTGTGAAATTTCAGCAGCCTTAAAATTTTAGAAAGGTCAGAATTGATAAGCAGAACCACATATATTCTGTCTGCCCCTGTTTACAGTTATTCTGCAAAAATACCAGATAGAGAATGTTGTCTTTGGTCTGTAATGCAAACAAGATGCCCCTGAGACAATGTTTTACACAGATACGTGTTCCAGTCAGTCCTCAATGGCAAGATGCACATTATTCCAACCAAAACTTAGAAAAGTAAAAAGCACCAAGTGATTTCATACTCCTTATTAACTACCCTGCTTACTCAGTATCCTTCTTATTAGAGATGAGAAAAACCAAAAATGTTGCCATAGCTTCTACACAGATCCTTCCTTTAAGTATTCTGACTTCTTTCTTTTCCAAATACATAGCATTTTTTTCCAAATAAAGAAAAATTAAGATCATACAAGTAAGTGATTTGCTGCATTTGATCTGCCTTGTCAAGTCCTCTTATTCACATTTAATACATTTAAACACTGCAGGATTTACCTTTTTGCATTTTAAATCTGTAGCCTCAAAATAAGCCCAGAGTGTGGAGTTGTATCTAAACAATGCATCCTTAGCAAGTGCTGATAAACAGGCCACAAAGCATGGCAACAAATATTTCTAATCCTACGTATATTATATCAAAACTCTGATAAGAGGTTTTATAGTCTTTAATCCTGCATATATCAAAACTTAGATAAGAGGTTTTGTTGTCTCCAAATAGATATAGATGCTTCAAGACTGATTACAATTATTTCTCTTACAACAACCCTTGAAACAATTGCTCCCATAATCGGTTTTCAGATAGAATAAATCTAAAATTTCAAACCAAAGACAATGGATAAAGGGAATGAGAGCACATTTAAGATTTCAAAGTGTCTGATATTTTTTTGTTTGTTTGTTTCCAGATAACACTACTTTGAAGCCCCAGAAATAAAGATTGGGAATCATACAGATTTTTAAAATTAGCTTCAGAATATTTCTAAAATGGAAGGCTTCATAATGGGACATTCTTAATATTAATGTGAAATGACTCCATCAATCAAAAAAAATGACATTGTTTTCTATACCAAAGTCAATTCTGAAAGTCATTCAACAAAGACTAGAAGGGTTGGAGACAGAGAAAAGCTAATTCTCACTGGCATAAAACAAAATATTGTGGAGCATTATTAAAAAAAAAAAAAAAAAAAGAGGTAAATAAGCCTAGATTAATACTAACAGTTGTTTGGTTTGGTTTTCTGTTTGGTTGGTCTGGTTTTTTGCTGGGTTTTTTGGGGTTTTTTTTGTTTTCTTTTTTTTTGATCTGTGTATTTCCCATGCTGACCACCAGCTAGAAACACTGAAAATACGCTGCATTTGATTTTGGACTAACTTCAGGCCGAAACCAAGGACTGCAGACCCATACCAAGTGTTTTCTGCTTCATTGCTCAGTGAAGAGATTCAAAGTCACAAGTGAAGCACGTTAAGGAGGTTACAGTGAATTAAAGCACATGAAATGTACAGAATCTCCAAAGTCCTTTACTTATAATTTTGGCTTCTAAATTACATTTTTCTCCCACTTTATTTTCACCACATGCATCTACTTTGCATATGCCAAGATGGCTTTGCAACATGAACAAAATTGCAAAGAGGAGACTTGCTCCAAAGGTGCACTATTGCACTAAACTAAAACTCTCAGCAGATCGGTCTGTTTCTGTCAACCACCTCCCTCCTAAATTATTCTTGGGTTATGGAAAATGTAAACAAGATATTTGTATATATAGTCACATTAGACAGTTACGATAATAAAGTGTGTGACATTTAATATTCGCTTTTGATTCTGCTGAGTTGCAGAGTCTAAATCCTTGCTGTTATGTGACTATAAGAATATCGTTTGTATAAACTCACCGACTGAAAGCTACTTGAGGAACAATGAGAAAAGATCGATAACCACTTCAACTGAAGACAGTTCAACTGAAAGAGGGTTTCTTTTCTGGCAAGACAGCATGTTTACATTGTAAGTCTTCTTTATTTCTTTCTAAAACTTTGAAGAAAAAATGAACACAATATTCTAAGCTAAAAAGACAGAATCTGTGTGTCTTTGTTTTAGTGGTGTGCATTCTTTAACCAAAAAATGGCCATGTACCTCTGTGGGTGCATGAGAAAATCTGACATATGTCTTCCCTGTGCTTTGTTAAAGCCCCTTTGTTCCCTTCGTGACTCTCATGGTGACACTGGCTCATACAGACTGAAGTTACAAGCTACGATACTGACGGCCTAAAACACTGGAGCAGGAAACAAAACAAAATGAGAAAGACAGACTTAACATTTCATCACTACAAATTCATTTTGATTCTTCAACTAGATAGGATACTGATGTTTGATCTTTCTCTTGAAGGAGGAGGCATCAAATCAGCAGCTATACAATTCTGGAAGAAGCAAGATCCCCTGAATCTGCAACAGCAAACACTGTCTCTGGAGTCCAAATGAAGGCAACTGTAAAAACAGCCTGGTACCCCGTCAGCATGCCAATGTTAAACGTGTTCAATATGCGCAAACAGGCTGAATATGTTAAACACATATTTAAGATTAAGATTAACACGTTTAAGATTCTTAAATTTCCATTCTTTTTTCTTGCATTCATGCAGCACTTGATCTTCATTCTATTTTTCTCTCCTGTCCTTCTTGTCTTCTGCTTAAATCAAGCAGACAAGCTTGACAAGCTCAGCTGAACTCTGAAGGGATATAATTGCTGGGATAGGCTAAAACGCAGTAAGCAGCCTTGCTTCAGGCCAGGAAGTCTAGGGCTAAGTGACCAAACTATATTAAAGTCAGCTCAGGCATGGGAGGGGTTCAGGGGCAAAAAAGCTAAAGCACACTCTCTTGTAACTGATAGCCTGTCCACCATATTTCACTCCTCTGTATGAGAAGCAAACTTTGGAGACAGACCTCTCCTTTCCATCCTCTCATCCCTTCACACATTTTTCCAAATGGTTAGGTCACTTGGGAGAATAATATTGCACAGGCATTAGAGATACTAAAATCTATAAGGAAAAAGTGTAAGGAAAAAATGCTGATACCAACATTGGCATTTCTTGTCTTCAGACGAGAATACTTTCTGATAAAATTACTGCACATAAACAAACGAAAATTTTAACTTTTGAATGTCAAGAATATATTTTTGTTGTTCTCCTTTTCTATTTTCATATGCTATTAACATAAATGGAGGATATCTACATATAAGGATGGTCAATTCCTATATGCAAACAAACCAGCTTCACGATAAAGTGATGCTACTTCTCATACAGACAGATGATTCTAATACCATACTGAACTTTCTAGATCCACACAATTTTCTTATATGGGACATGGGAGCAGCCGAGTGTGACTGATTAACAAATGAGACAGGTCAAAAAGCCTAGCTTACTTTTTACAATGAGAAAAGGAAGACATACATGAGTCCTTACATTTTTTTTGCAGGCACCCGAAAAGGAATACAATTGGCTTGTTTCACACTGACAGGACACATATTTCTAACTGTTCTTTCTCTCTCTTTGTAATAAACTCCTAATACGAAGACACTTCCTAACTTAAAGGCATATTATATCCCTATAAAGATTATAAAATTATATATGTATAGGAGTGTAAATTATATATAAAAATTATAAAGCTATAATATAGATATATATCATAAGGTATACACTTTACATTTTATATATAAGTAAAACTAATGTCTATACAAATGGAATAGAAATTAAAAGCATATTGGAGAAAGTTCATAGCAAGATGCATGTATTTATGGCACATTCTTGTAGTTTCCACTGCTTGCTAAAAATTGTCAAATGAAAGTATGGGGAGGGTGGTTTTGTTTGTTTTGTTTAAAGATTTACATGGATACAACTAATGGTTTATTACCACTGGTTAATTAATACTATGCTATAAAAAATTTTGAGGGTAAATATTGCATGCAACTATTACTAGTTATTTACTACATATATGAATATGTTTTCTATTGAATATGTAAACACATGGATATATCTAAATATAAACTGTAATATAATTTTACAATTTCTTCAAGTACAAGCTCTACATGAATTCAGTGTGATAAAAGAACAAAAATCACCTAAAAAGTTTTCTACAGAAAGGATATGGAAATGTACGTGACAAAAGCAAGAAGTCGTAGCAGGATCCAAGGTAAGGAAAACATCAGGAACCCCTCTGCGGTGCAGAATAACATCTCTCTGAATGAGAAAATGTTATTCTACAGCAGGTCCCATGGAACACTGGAAGTCAAAGGCTCAGCGACGACAGACGCTATAAGCACCAGATGCAACTTCAAAAGCACTATAAAAAGTCTAGATACGAGCGGTTGTTCTGGAAAGCAATCCTCTGCGTGTCCTTTGCCCTGGCATAAATAACTCCGCGATCCAACAGTACCATCTGCTCGCTCTTCTGCCCTTCCCGTTTGTCCTGCTCTGGCATACCCACGACAGGCACCACAGCTCTACTGAGGGAGGGGAATTCTATCAGACAGACGTGGAGAACAACACGAAGAGCAAAACGCACTTTACAGAGGAATCTAATGAAAGGTATATAAATGAAAGGTCAGAGGAAAAAAAACTTGCAGGTTGTTTTTTTTCTAAAGAAACAACCAAAACCACCAAGACAATTCACATGAATTCTGTCACAGTGTGATAAAAGTGAATATCCTCAAATACTTAATCTCAAGAATTCCCCAGGACAAAAGAGATTTGAAATATTTTGCTTTACAGTAACTCATCATTCTCTTTACCTACTTTCACACAGGTTTCAGTTATCTCTGAATCATTTTATTGCATTTTTCTTTCTTTGCTTCTTTTCCTATGGTGTTTATGCTGATTGTACTGACCACTCCTGGGTTTGCTTACTTGAGTTATATGTGAAATAATCCTGCCAACAAGCTGAGACTATGCAGGTTGTTTCTGGCAACACAAGCTTCTCCAAACATCTTACCTGTATGAAAAAATCATGACTTTTTTGGACACTTAAGAAACAAAGAAGTTTAAAGCAAAACACTTCTCTGTGAACCAACATTTCTTGTTAAACACGCTGAGGATCTCTAAAGATACCACAGATATTTAAAATATTCCACATAAAGATATGTTTTCAGGTAAGTTGCACAGAAGTTTGTAGAAGACATGTAACATTTCTGAAAGTCGTAATCTCACTCCCCTTCTATACATCGCTCTCTCACAGCAAGTTAATGGGGTATAAGGCTGTAAGTGCAAAAAGACTAGAAGTGGGAAGAAGCCTCAGCACTGTAACAGTAATCAGTAGTGGCACGTCTTATACGTAGCACCTCGTTATTAAAACATCATTGCTCTATTTTTGAGATGTTTCTCCTTCTAGGTGTGGAATTTAGTCAACTTACCCTTTCATAAAGTAGCCATGAGTTCACTTAATGGTAGTTGTATGAGTAACTGTTACACAACTGCTATAATTGGGGTTAACTGTACTTTTCATCTCAAGATGAACTTCTCATGGAAACCAAAGTTACTTTACAACTCATGTGTCAAGACAAACTATAAAAACCACCTCTGGTAGGCAATTCAACATATTAGGCTTACATAATTTATTCCACTAAGGACATTTTTGTAACTAAATAATGGCCAATAGTTTATATATACTTTTAAAAAGACAATGCTATGCTCAGATTAAATTCTTATCATCCACAGTTAAAAAACCCATTATTGAAAACAATCCTAAAATATTTTAAAGTAACAATTTATGTTGACAGAATGAAAGGCTTTTTATAATCCATTCTATCCTTATATTTAGTAGAAATCAGTGTTATTTTAGTAAACAGGCATTAATTTTGCCAGATAAAACCAACCAAAATTGTGTATTTTTAATAAAAATACAAGATGACTAACACAAACCAAACTTTCCTTCCAGGATAAATCCTCCAAACAATCTTAGTCACTACACTGAAGAGCAAAGCTTTTCAAAATACCTCAGTGCAGTAAATTGCAGATACTAAAATTATAAGGCAACTTACTCACTACAGCTTATTAATAAAACTCCTTGAAAAATACTCAAGAAGTATATAGTCACATCTGATGACATTTTAGCAAAGTGAATAAGCTCTCATTAACCTTTTTTTTTTTAACACAACGTGCTAAGTTACTAGTGGGGATCCCACTGTACAGCACAATATAAATACACATAATATAAGAAGGTAGCAGCACTTCCCTGAGCAGATCAAATGAAGTTTAAGTATCAAGCCTCTTTCCAATCTATCAACTTCAAATTTTTAGCCAAAACACTCAGTTAACTCCAAAGGAAGCGGCCACATAGTTACTCATAGCTAACAAGTACAGGAAAATTTCATAACAGTTGCAGACAAATATATAAACTCCTCCATAATTCCTTAAATACCAAATTTAGTAATTTTCTTTTCTCCACCAACTACCACTGTAGAGCTCTCTTCCTTCCATATTCATTCAAAGTGCACTGGAAATACTTACAGCATCTTTGCACGGTGAAAACAAGGGCAAAGACCTAGCCAAAGAGAAGAGCGATGGGTAGGTTTCTTGAAGGTTTGAGAGAACTTCATTAATACTACTTCCGGTGATGCACTCAAATGCTACTTCCAGTTGGATCTTCTTCTGTGCTACACTGCACCACTACTGCTGCTATGTTCCTTTTTCTCCTGGACACTTCCACCTCTTGCTGCTTCTCCTCTATGTTGTCCTCTTCTCCTTTTGCTCTGCCTTCTCGGCTTTGTTTTTATTCTCTTATCACACTTCCCCCAAGCTCATTAAAGTCCAGAGACAGCTATTTCAGTGGCCACACAAAAAAAAACAGAAGGAAAAAAATAATCTTTCTTCTATAACTTCACTTGACACCAGGTTTACATAACCATATAAGTCTTCAAAACCTCTGAGAGAAGTTACTCATGGGACAGCAAAAATAAAGCCAATCAATGGCCATAAGTGACATGCACCCACAGACGTATCGACTACAGACAGAAACGGGATGGATTTGCAGTTACTAGATCAAAGTAACTTGCCTCTCAATATTGAGGTTAGGGACACAAAAAGCACTACTTCTTTCACAGCGTAGCAATTGCTCTTGTGCTTGAAAATCAGTTCTGCCTCTACAGGTTTTGCCAAGATTTTCTCATCGTTTGCTGTGTATGAATTACTACTAAGAAGCATCTTCTGGGTCATGGAGGTCCAAAATCCTTGAAGCTTGTAGTAAACCCACTGTATTGTATTTGACTTTTCTAAACTACAAAATACAGAAATGCTGACAACTACCCATCTATTTTTTCCTCTGTACTTCCCTCTGGCCATTTGCTAAGTGGACAGATGGATGCTGTTCAATAGCTCACTTACCCTCTGTCATTACACCCATAGAACAGATTATGGGTACACAGTACTAATGAGACCCTCAGAACAAAATATTAAACGTCAGTCACCCTTGGAAACACATAGCAAATTAAAACTAATTTCATGTGTACACCACAGAATTACAAATTGATTTTGACGTGACTAGAGTAAGATAAAAAGCCTGTAACAGAAAGCAGGACTTCATAATCAAATAAAACACAGATGCATGTTAGAAAAAATAACCCAGCTTGGTGACTCAGCTACATCTCATGGGTACTATTATGATGAATGAAGACGGCTGCTGCATCAGTACAGAGTTCTTACCCAGACACTCTCCCAAATCAGACTACAAGTCAAAACAATAGGGAGGGACCTCAGAGTAGCCCATAGCCTGATGATCACAACTCACAGCGATACTAGAGTGAGATGTTTTCATTTCATGACATCCTTTTACTTTTACCTTCCTCTTTCCTGCCCACCCCAAGGATATCTAGCAGGTGAGGGGTCCTTTCACCTCCTGCTGTCCTGAAAGTCTCTGCATCGGACATCATCGGAAGCATTCTAGGCCAGGTTGGATGGGGCTGTGAGCAACCTGGTCTGGTGGAAGGTGTCCCTGCTCATGGCAGGGGGGTTGGACTGGATGACCTTTAAAGGTCCCTTCCAACCAAACCATTCTGTGATTCTATGATCTGTGGGAAATGCTGGGGCAAGTTGTGAGGAAATCCTACATACACCCATATGTTGCCTGCACTTACAAAGATTTGGCCTTTAATATGACAAATACAAATGCAGTGTGCTACGCAGAGCCCCTAAAGGGAGCCAACAAACTCTCTGATTAGCATCATCACTAAGTAGATGTTATGGTACACTTTTCTTGTAATAAAACAGAAGGCAGAGAACCACTTCTATGCTTAGAACAACCAAATGTGCTTGGGGACAAATTCTCTACTTCACTACCTCAGAATTACACTGGTATGAGTCCACTGAAACAAGACTGTATTAAACAGAGTAGAGATGGAGATGGTTATCTTTAACACTCAGCTAGCCTTGTCATCCTGTATTTCTTTTATGGAGCTACTGGTGGGTGATCCAAGATGTGATCAAGAACAGCCCCATGGAGGACTTGGTAGATGAAAAGCTGGACATAAGCCAGCAATGTGCACTCGCAGCCCAGAAAGCCAACTGTACCTTGGGCTGCATCCAAAGCAGCGTGACCAGCAGGTTGAGGGAGGGGATTCTGCCCCTCTACTCTGCTCTGGTGAGCCCCCCCCTGCAGTACTGCCTTCAGCTCTGGGGTCCTCAGCACAAGAAGGTCAGGGACCTGTTGGAGCAAGTCCAGAGGAGGGCACGAAGATGATCTGAGGGCTGGAGCACCTCTGCTGTGAGGACAGGCTGAGAGAGTTGGGGTTGTTCAGCCTGGAGAAGAGAAGGCTCCGGGAGACCTTAGAGCAGCCTTTCAGTACTTAGAGGGGGCTTATAAGAAAGATGAAGACAGATTTTTTAGCAAGGCCCGTTGCAACAGGACAAGGGGTAATGGAAGGTAGATTCAGACTAGATCTAAGAAATAAATTTTTCACAATGAAGGTGGTGAGGCACCAGCACAGGTTGCCCAGAGAGGTGGTAGGTGCCCCATCCCTGGAAACATTCAAGGCCAGGTTGGATGGAGCTCTGAGCAATCTGATCAAGTTGAAGATCTCCCTGCTCATTGCAGGGGGTTGGACTAGATGACCCTTAAAGGTCCCTTCCAACCCAAAACATTCTATGATTCTATGAAAATTATTTCTTTCCCATCAAGGCAGCACAAACACTACCAGAGTCCTAGTAAGACTCATTTTGATAGTTTAATGGGACTTCTGTGGCTTGCATGCCTTATGCTATCACTGTTCAAAAGAGCATTTCACTGGGAATGCATAAATATCTGCACTGCTGAACTGAGAGATGTGGAGAATCTGCTGGTTCTTCTGAAATATTTTAAGCCACTTCCTCACTCTTTCTAATGAGGAGGAAAAATTTTAGCAGATCACTTCTCCTGAAGTGAAAAAAAATATTAAAGGTCATAACACAAACAAAATGAGGGCTTCTTAAAGAAAAGAGAGGAATAAAATAACAGTTACTTCAAAGATCATGCAGTGCTTTAATTAGAGTTCTTCCTTTGATTAGCTAAAGGGATAGACTTGAGCTATGATACCATTACAGAAATGGACAAATTGAAAACTGCTACAGTTTTGGTATCAAAGCAGGAACCGTAGGATTCCTTTCCTTTCCTGGCAACACAGCTTGGAACAGGCAGAGCTGAGGTGAAATCATCACCTGTGTTCAACATAGGTCTTCCTAAATGATCCACTATGAAATCATCTATTAAAATGTTTTCTAAGGATTGCAACACGTTGTGATGAGGTGCACACAACTAAATTTGAAATGCTATCTATCAGTCACTGACTTTTCAGCATTCAAACACCGTAACAGTAAACATCTTGCCTTCTTTAGAAATCACTGCAAAAACGTAGTTTTCGAATATTTCCAACTATTTTTAATCTGTTCAGCATGTTTCTAATTAAAACCTTCTCAGCAACCCAAAGCCCACATGTGCTTGAGTGAATTAACACAAAAGACAAAATGATATGCAGATCAAAATATCAAATCACAGAATTACCTGATTTTCAGTTTCTTGGGACTCATAATCTCTCTCCTGAGGCAGGAACATTTCTCTTTCTTAAATCTCACAGTTTCAAGGTTTTCTTTGCAGAGCTCATGATTTCAGAATGAAGTAGCACACTACCAGCCTTCTATTCCTTTCCTGCAATACCATCCTCCAATATTTGGAGCCCAGGTCATCAAAGGGAACTGTCACTCCCTCAAACTAACCCTGGCTACCGAACACATTAGGAAAGCTCTCATCTCTTCAAAAGCTTGTCCCATATGATGTGTCTGGGTTTCCATCCAGCAGCATTTTATCGAAAGTGCTTCACACTCAACTTTTCAGCTTCCAGGGAAAAAAAGAAAAAAAGGGAAAGAAAAAAAAAAAAAAGGGGGGGGGGGGGGGAACCCTTGGAAATGTTCTTTGTCTTGTGGGGTTTGAACACGTCTGTCTCCAGAGAGCTATCAGAGGCTACGCCAACATCAGTAAGCGATGTGGCACTTGTTTTAAGGCTTGAGACTTTTTTCACAGCTGTGAAAGGGGATGAACCCTGTCCACATAAACAAAACAACTCAGTCATGAGCACTGACAGTAAGGAGATGTCCATTTGAGAGAGAAGCTTGGGTTTGGGAAATTTTACAAGGAAAAGAGACTCTTCCCTACCCCAGCACATAGCCTCCCTCCTGCCACGCTGCCGGGCTAAGAGGAGGCCATGCAGTCTCCTCTAAACAAGGCATAAGTCAGCATTTACGTCCCTGAGCACAAAGACTACAATGATTCAAACCAACTGCTTTGAATCTTGTTCTTCAAAGAAAATGCTTTATTACTTGCTGAAGGGAACATCCTCTACAGCAGTTAATTCAATTCTTTCTTATAAAATACATGTAAATAGCTCAGTCTCAGTATATTATATGAAACAGGAGGGATTTTGCACCCCCGCCCACCCCCCATTTCCACGGTTCCATCAGTGCTGCTCTTTAAAACGGTAAATGATCTTTTAAATCAGAGTTTAAATATCTATTGTGCTTCAAAAGTCTGCTTATCTGCATCAAAATGTCTACATTGGATGAATCTTTCCTCCTTTAAGCCAAAAAATTAAAACAAAAGTTAGAGGCAATAACCCTAATTCCCCGAGCTCTTCAGGGAGATACAATAAACTTTCTTTCCCCCAAAAAAACAACCAAACAAAAACCATTCAAATGAAAATGGTTTAAATTACCTATTAAAAGGCTGGTGAGGGCATGCAATGGAAGTAACAGAAAGCTTTGTCTTGTACTACTTTGCATATTTAACAACACGCCATAAGCATTAATTCTCAAAAGAAAATTCCGAGGAAACTATTAGAAAATTTCTACTATGGTATAAGGAAAATCACAAGGGAGATGTAAAATCACTGTCCCAGGACAGAGAAGAAGTCTGGATACAAACCCCAGCTTAAAATTCATCCTTTGCTCCTGAGATGCATGGCACCAGCCACGATTTACAGCCCAGCCATGAGCACTTCAACTCCTGAGGCTCTGCGGGTATCAGCTGCTCGGTGTGATGGGCTGAAGGCATCCAGGAGAGAGGAAAAAGCCTAAAGAAAAGGAAGGGCGGAGTCTGTGTGCAGGGGAACAGCCGAAGGTAACTGTGCATCCCTGCTCTCTTTTGCCTGCAGGATAGAAAAGTTGTCCTGGTAATTCATTATTAGGTCTCTGGTGAGATCTTGCAAGAAAAATGTGCCTAGAAAGCCCGTTGTCTCCTGTGGTTATAACAAGTTCAGTTCCATGCAACATAAACATTAAGTTCAGTCTCAGGGCTTTAGCAAGGCTTGAAGAAATGAGGGCACGTCGCTTCCACTGACTGGTTTTAAAACATGACACAGACCACTAGGAAACATGAGCTATAATGAAAACAAAAAACGAGTGATACTAACCCATCTGCTTTTTTGGCCTGAAATGAGAGAGGTAAGATTCACTGACCGGGACTTGCCACATAAGCTTCATTTTGGTACTGTGGGTAATTTCTCTAGAGAAATTATTCTCACTGTGTAGGCAATCAAATGAGAACAAGCATCTAAAATTAAATAGTTAACTAGATCATCCCTTCCTGCCTCAGTCAGCCCAACCTTCTAAGTTCAATCAAAAAGAAGATTAAGGGGCAAAGTGATTTGTTTGTACGGTTTCTTCTTATAAAAAAAATTCAGTCTTGTCATCTCAGTGACAGCATTTAGCATAGACGTGGTTTGTCTTCAACAAATTGGACAATATGATGCTTTACTAATATTCATATACATTCACCACCACCAAGTTCAAAAATAAAAATTATTCTGATCCTTCAAAAGACATATTTGGGCATAAGAAATATGTACTGGTGAAAAAGTATGCAAGATATTGACAAGGCGTCAATATTCATGGTGGCGTCAGGTGTACGGTTGGACTTGATGATCTTTGAGATCTCTTCCAACCATAATGATTCTACGATTCTATGATTCTAAGGCTGATTGTCAACATTAAATGACTTTAACAATTTATTTTTTTAATTAAAACTTTACTGTTCAGCCCAACTAAAACTTTTAAAGATGCACTATTTCTCCCTGATGTTCAGACTTTTAATAAGTAACTAGTCTCTCAGTATTTTATGGGCTGTGTTAATAGCTCTCTAAGGTGTTCTGCATGGTTACAGGCCAATGTTTCTTAAGACACATTAAGAACCTACATCAGGCATACAATACATCTCTCAATGTTCAGAAATGATGCAAGCCGACGATGGCCTTCTCTGTCTCTTTTATTTCCTGTATAATTATCCCTATGATAAATTATTAATGCGATCCAGCATTTTATTGACTCATCTGTGCACTCATTTCAGGATTGGAGATGTAATACTTTGAACAGTCCAACGCCGTAATTCATTGTCATTGCTTAAAGAGAAAAATTTTAGTAAATTATTTCTCATGACAGCTGCACCTAGGAGGATGGGGAGCAATCTCAAAGAGAAAAGATGAGTACGCTTAGGTACTTCTGAGATTAGCTTTGCCACATGACAAGTCAACATATTTTTATTTTCTTACAAAGAATCTTGGTGCATATTATCAGTGCAATGCAAAAAATATTATTGAGTTTCAGTCATTAACTTTGCAGGATCAGAAAGTACCTCCTGAATTGCTGACTGGGGTTCTCTGTTACCACACTGCATTACACAACATTTATAAGCACGGCCAAGATGAGTTATTGTAAGGGCAAATTTTACTCATTATCTCTTGAATACTACTCTCAAAGCTTCTTACACTAGCAAACCAAGCTGCATATATAATTAAGAACCAAATAAAACCCAGTAAAATACTGATATGATGAAAGACAAAGTCAACTCAAAGTCTAGTGCTTAACTGCCTAGAAAGCAATAAAAAAGAAAAATCCAAAGTAATACAATAGGCAATGCTTTAAACAAAAAAAAAATACATTTTTATTTTAAAAACTAAATCCAAAAAATGAAAAGAAAGATCCAGGACCAGTGTGTCTGGATTTCTGAAAAAATTGTCACAAAGATTGTTCTAGATCTAACCTACCTTCGACATGTAGAAGGACTTCTCCCCTGTGGAAAAGGACTTGGGGGTGTTGGTGGATGACAG
>NW_009608946.1:0-87151 GCF_000690535.1 Cariama cristata
TGTTTTAGCCAAACCAGGACAAAAATCAAATCAGTTTACTGATGAGTAGAGTGAGGTTTTATCAAACCCATATTTGGCAGAAAAAGGCAGGTTTGAGACCTTCATTTTTAATTGTCTACAAGTTCAGCAACTATCCAGGCAAGTATCATGGCGCTCTCTATAATCAATGAAGCTTGATTCAACCCATCCTGAGGTAATTCATCACTCTTGTTTCAGACAACAATGTCTGGAGGTGCCTCTTTCTCTTCCCTGATTAGAGAAAGAAGACAGTTTAGACACCTAGCTTTTAGAATGCCATCCTTATGGGTTAGTGTTGGTTGTATTGTTCAGTTTAAACTTCTTCAGAAGACTCTGAGTGTTCTGACCTGAAATTTCAAAAATTAGGAATTTCAAGACTCAATTTCAAAATCAGTTTGGTTTAATTTTTAAGTGAAGAAATATGACAAAATAAGGAAACAAACCAGCAAGACCTGCCATGTTTTAAGATGAAAAAAATATTTCCGCTAAAAGAAATGTCTGGTTAAACATGGAAATATTTTGCATCAGTGGAATTTCCTAGAAAACAGAAATCCCTTACTTGCCAAACTTCAATGGCAAAAAATAAATCTTGAGAATTCCTACAAACACAGCATCTTCCACCAACTACCTGCATTCAGCAACAACAGAAAATGGCATTGTAGAAGAATTCTGAGCATGACTGGGAGAATATCTAGAGTGTTGAAGGGCAACACATCTGAATGTGTATTTGGAATATATATGTGGATATACAGTGCAATAGGATTGTTTTTTATATAACATATACAGTGCATTGGGAATGGCTTTTACATTTTATGTATTTATTCATTAATTGTGCACATATTGCATTTATTTTATCTGGTCATAATCAGAAAAAGGATGGTTTTAATACACTTGGAGATGAAAAAGGGAAGCTGAATAAAATTGAAATATATTTTTACAAATCAGTGATATTATTATCCACATGAAACACAACAGTGATGATGGGGTCTGAATGCGCTTGGAGATAACAAACTCCTAGATGCAAGATCCTTAGTAAGGTGATTTGTGACACCTTTGATGAGCTAGAAAAACTATTCCAATTGGCAGATTGGCAATATAATTGCAATATTAGTAAACCAAGTTTTTTTCTTAATTTTTAGCCTACTACTAAAGTTTGAATTTCAAGGAAAAGCTGTTCATTTGTTTAGCTCTAGTTAATTAATACGGTTGTGTGTTATCTAAGACCACTGCTATTTTGTCTTTCTTAATAATACTCTTTTGTTCTCCATTTTCCTCACCTCCTAATGATGCATTTTCAAGACACTTTGCTCATTTAGAACCCATTCATCAAGAACTTGTCCAATTTAAGCATTCTTGACTGTACAATCCTTTTTTTAGACCTTGCTTTTATATTTGCTTTAAAATATTAAAATGTAAACTGTAAAAAATTTGTCAAAATTGTACCCATTTTCCAAAAGCTTAGCTAATTTTTTAGTAGTTTGCAGAAATAAGAGGGAAGAGAGCAAGACATTTAATATTACAAAATTAAATAAAATTATGAAGACTTAATTAGCTTTGCTGACCACTAGAAAGCCGGTCTAGATGGACGTCATCTGTGCAGAACTTAAGAAGAAGAATTAGGCATCAGTTGACTTCAGTAGGCTTCACCTTGGGAAGTTCAGATTATACTTGCATTCTAAATTTTCTGGACTGATACTTAATTTCTTTTGTCTTCTCTATATGTTGCTATCCTAGGTCTCCTTCCTTCTGTTGGCATATCTTTTGTTGCAGCTAATAGCACGTATTCATATGCCTTTCATGTGGTGTCTGCCCTTACAAATATAGGCAACTTTTGCTACACTGTAAGTCTGAAAAACAGCTATGCTTAAGAAGGCAAAAATGCACACATAATGGAGTGCTGTGAACCAAATATTGAAATCCTTTTCCCATCACATTTAATTAAAATTGTAATTAAAAAAATGGGATGGCTTTGGGAATTGGTAAAGGAATATGAATGTTTTCCTTTCTAGGTCAGTAATTCAAATCTGTCAAACTTGATGGAGATCTATAATTCCATCAAGCTCTTTGCTGTAAGCAAAAAGTTGCTTTGTTGACAGTCTAGATTCAAGTTAATAGTAGGCAAGAGTCTGCATGGTAAATCTGTTACAGAGAATTTGAACTACTCAGCACTCACATTGGCAAAGCCTTTATCAGAGTAGGCCTAAAGAATGGGTGCAAATGTAAGCATACCACATTTACTTCTTTTGGCTAGCCCGTCTAGCTTAATACCCAATTAAGTTTAGTGCCCATTTAATAGCATTTTGTATCTTAGTGGAAGACTTCAGTCTGCAGTTATGTCAAGGCCCATAAGCAAGCTGTAAATTAACAGATATACTCAGCAAAATTAAGATTGGCTTTATCCCTCCAGTCAATTAGTAATTATGCACTCCTAGGTAGTCCAATGGATTTTGAAGTTACAGTAAAGTGGTGTTGTTTCAGTCAACTCAGTGAACTGTCCTTGTTTATACTTTCCAGTGAGGCCTGAATTTATTGTCAAGAGTAACAACTGTGTGGACAGTACTACAGGGAGGATCTGTGGAGCTGGTCAGACAGAATATTCTGGCAATGTTTTTTTCTCCTAGATAATGGCAATTTGCTATAATAAAAGTTATTTGCAGGCATGTCACTGCCATTGACCTCATATTTGGGAATTTCTGGTCAAAAAAGGTTACTCCATCATTTGGATGAGCCGGATACTCAACTGTACTGATTATCAGGTTAGGCAGAGTCAGAAACTGGCAGGTCTTACCTCCCAAGTAAGTCCCCTAAGACTGACCTGGAAAGACAGTCTCTTTTGAGCGTTATTCTTCCCCACAATCAATATGGTGGCTAAAACCTTAGTGTTTTTCACTAAGAAACTAATGGTATTCCCCAGGTATGAGGAGACTTAGCTTCATTTCTCTACTTCAGTATAATTGCAGAGGCCTGCAAAATATCTTCTCAATATTTGCCCATGCTTTGATTATTTTGAGGTAAGATATTACATGCCTATATGTCCCACATCTCTTTGGTATGACTGAATTTGATTGTTGAAAAACAAAGCTACATGTCAAAACTTTGCAATGCTTTTCAAACTGCATTCCTGGTTCTGGCAGACTTCAATTATTTCTCTATTATAATTATAATCATATATCATATAATCATATTATAAATGTATTATAAAATTATTCTGTAAATATAAGCAACAGTTGTCTTGCCACAGTGCTAAACCAAATCCAAATCTTATTTGCTCTGCATGTGCAGATGATTGAGTTGGAGTGTTGGGAGGGATAATACAAGACAGACTTATTCTAATTTCCATATAGGAGGAAAAGCAAGGGTACACTTCTGTGCTCTTTTAATCAGTAGGAAAAGACCTTTCTTCACTTCACTGAAATAATGTAGCGCAATATGCTAGCTCAGGAATGTAGAAAGGACTCAGCTTCCCATAACTGTGCTGCAGTTAACAGTACATACTGAAATACTATCACTTATAAGTCTATCATAGGGCAGTGGTGTGATATACTACTGATTATTTCCCCCTCCTGCCTTATTTTGGTCATTAATTCAAGGATCTTCTATTACAACTCAGATCTGTGAAAAAGGAAAGAAAAATGCCTCCTTTTAGTGGAAGTTGAGCCAATGAAACAATGGGTTGAGGTAAATGCTGTAAGAAATACTCCTTTACCATAATTGAACCCCAAGTGACCTCTTTAGAATAAGGAAAGGGAAAAAAAAGAGTCAATCGTCCAGTCTGTAGGAAGAAGAAGAAAAAGGGGCATCAGAGAAGTCCTTAACGTATTTGTTTTATTCATGTAGCCATGGCCAGAGCTTGTAGTCATGATTAATGCATGCCACTGATGCATCAATTTTAACATTAGTTTTTATTTAAAGAAACTAAGTAGGAAGTATTAAAAGCCTCTCAATTCAGGTTTTCAGTTAAAAAAAGAAAAGAAAGTGAAAGTTAAAAGCAAAATGGTCACTGATGGCATAAAAATGAGGTCAATGTTCTGATGCATTACAGAAGGGAGATTATAGGCAAGAGCTCCAGAGCACTAGGAAAAACACTACTAAGGTACCTGCATTGTGGGGTTTTTGTAAATACTGTTGATTAGGTAGAAGGAATATTTGTGTTAGTGTTTTCTTCCAGTTTAAAAGAAGTTGAGGAAAGCAGTCTTGAATTATCTTAGAGATGTTTGGTATGCAGGAGAGTGTTGGGTTTGTTGTTTTTTTTTTCAGGGACGGAAGAATGAAAAGAATCAAAATACCAGTCACTGAAAACAGTGACATACTCTTTCCTCAAAGGCTTGAAGGGCTAAAATCAAAACTGTAGCACTATAAAAGGAAAACATAATAAACAACTGTGAAACTTGTGGTCAGAACAGTCAAATGAAAGTGTATGAAAGATATCATTAGATGAGTTTTCTTGCCCCTACCTCTTCCCCCCTGCCAAGTAATGATGTATGGTATTTCAAAAGTGTTAAATAACTAAACTCTTGAATAAGGCAAGAGAGCATAAATTTATAAGGGCTTCTAAACAGATCATTGTTAAAAGGTAAAATTACTAGCGTACGACAACTTTAAACCAGAGAATTCCTGCTCTTTCTTGCAAAATTCATTCAAAAGACATTAAATATTTTCCAAATATTGCACATGTTCTTAAACATTTTGAGATGCTGACAGGCAAGTTTTAAATGCTGTGTTTCAACAACTTTTTAGGAAGTCATACAGGACATTGGTTAATATCTAGGCTATTGATAGTCTCCTCCATCATTAGTAAATTCATTCTGAAATTGCAGTGAACACATTTTTGTCCTTTGGGCATAGAAGTCCATACTAAAAGTACTGTAGCATATGCAGCCTCTGGATGTAAGATGTGTTTCATGCTGTTGCCCTAATTGAAATGACTGTCAATTTAAAGGCATTGCAAGGAACATGACCAGAAAGGGTTAATGATAATGAGAAAATATTTTGAAACTCAGTTGATTATAGTGAAAGCTGCTAAGGATATTTCTGTGAGACCTTCGAGGAATATTTGCAGTGAAAAGTCATGTCTTATGCTTGCATAAAGACATATAGGAAACCATCTGATGGTATGAAAAAGAGTTAAAAAAAAATAATCAAAGCTTCAGGAAAAAAAAAAATTTGAAGTAAAAAAAGCCAAAGACAAAAAGCCAAAAAAAAAGTAGGGAAAAAATATAGTGAAAACTAGAAAAGCAGGAGAATTAAATTGCTGGAGAACCCAAGAGGCTAGTTAGAATAACAGGCAAATTAACATAAGTGCGGTTCAAGTCAGAGAAGCAAATTGACAGAAATAGGGTTCAAAAACTGAAGATAATTCCTGTCAGGTAAATTCAAAATGAAGACAACAACTTCATGCTTAAAATTAGGGGTACCCAACGGCGCTTAAAAATAGCAACAATAAAAAGGATTCAAAGGAAAATTTGTGGCCTTATGAAAAATATATATTCTACAGACTTATGTGTAAAACTAAGCTCCAGGCATAGCTATGGGAGAAAGATGATATTTTGCACAGCTTTTCTTTGTGCAGATCTGATGTCATATGAAGATACTATTTGACTGGGACGTCACAAAGAAAGGAGATCACAAGAGTAATTTCCAATTTTAAATGTTACAAACCTCTGGATGAAATGATTCTGTTGACTTCTTTAAAATGCAAATAACTCCTAGTGATGGAGATTTAGTGGGATGGGGAGGAGACTTCTCCTCTTTTGCCTAGGGAAACAATTCTTTCTTAAATTAAAAAGAAAGGAGATTGCATGTTGGCTAATACCATAGGCAAATAGTGATGACTACATTACGCTAACTCCAAATCTGATTCTCAAGCAGGGTTTCTATTGAGATATGACTAAATATGGCCCTTTGCTCCCGGTGTTCTTTCATTTTTAATAAAAAGCCCAACAAGTTGGAAAACTAACAAATTGGAAAACTGGATGCTCTATTAAGACAGTCAAAGTGAGGATTTCTGTTAAGAGATCAAACAATAGCATATCTAAAAGAGAGGTAGTAAAGCATTCAGTAATTGCTTCTCTATTACTTTATCCTAGATGGTTTGCCTTTTTATTTCCTAAGTGGTGAAGTTATTTTCTGTGCTCTTCCTTTCATTTATTCTTCCCCTACTCTGTGTTTCCCTTCTGCTTTATTTTTCTCCCTTTTTTTTTTCTTTTTCTGTTTTCCCCTACATTTCTTATGGAAGACTCCATCTCCCTGCATATTGTGCTCCTTTAAGCAATCTCTTCTGTTGTTTCCTCCCTCATGTTCTCTTTCCATGACCTGACTAGCTGCAGGCAACTTGACCTCACAGGATGTAGCACTTTATTATTTATTTATTTATTTATTACTAAGCTCACAAGTGAAAGACTGACATATTGATATAGTCCATTGTGCAGAAAGAAAGTGTTAACCCTTGTTATATCTCAAATGAAATTCTGCACTTAAGCCAAACCATTTCCCCTCAAAGCAGTTATATAGTGGGATAGCACTGGCTATTCCTAATTCAGTACCGGCCTTGAGCCTTTCTTGAGATCAAATACTTTGAATCAGATTCTGGCCAGCAGTTTTTAAGCTTGAAAACAATGCAAACCTTCTCTGGCAGTGAGAAATAAGGCTGCTTCTACTTTGGTCTGTGCTATCTTGTGCTGTGAAACCCTCTGGCTTTTCTGAAGCTGAATGTGAGATAGGCCCTCCTGTAAATTACTCTTTCAGCACAAAGCAGGAGAAACAGAAAATAACATATTCTCTGTGTTAAGTGGTAGAGCTACTTTTGCTACTGATGCTCTGTGATTGAAGTAGCATTCCAAATACTTGCAGAGGGGAGAGGGATTTGAGGATTCACGTTAGCACTCTCCTTCGCTTTACCTTAGCCACTGCCACAAACTTCTTGCTTTGTGAGCAGACAACACTTGAAGAGCAAATCTCAACACCACACTAGGGAGTTCATGTCCTCACTGTGTACCTGATAGCTTACCTGCATGCTGACTCTGCTGCCAATGAACTTTATCCTGCCACAGCAGTAAGGTTTGCCCCTGGGAGTTTCCTACTCCTTTGAGGAGGGATAATGCATGAGCTTGAGTCCCTGAGCAGTAATGATTTTCAAATACTTCTTTTCAGCCCACATACATGAAATGAAAAATTCTATATAACCATTTGCAAGTACCTGGAGACTTATAGGTCTATACCAGTTATTAAAATCAAATGCATAATTGCTGGTTTTGGGGGAGAAGATACACAGAGTAGGAGTCATTTAAAATGGGCACAGAAACCAATTACATACATTGATGGAATAAGATCCAGACCAAATTGAACAGGATATAGGCACTCAATGGTGGCCTTTTGATACATACAATAATTGGGGATTAAGATAAAAGTTATGGTCTCCTATTATCTATAATTGGTCATTTACAGTTTTTCAAAAAATGAAGGCACTTGTTCAACTGCCACAGTGGCGATAAGCATAAAATAAAATGTCAATGTCACTGCAATGTCCCTGAAATTAACCCTTCCTTTCACTTTGAATTCCTGCTTTTATGAGTTGTGCATAAACAGCTCTCTCCATCATTCTTTACCTATGTGAAGAGAGAACATTAAATATTCACAGTCATGTTGCTAACTTAAAAAAAAAATAATTTGGTTACTTTGTATATTAACTACAACTGAATGTTTGCCTTAGTTCCTAGTTTTGAAAAACCTTAAATTTAAGGTTTGGATAAAGAGCAGAAGCTGCAGGTCAGAAGCATCTTCAACCTGAACTCCCCCCATTTTGGCTATTGGAAGTGGGATTTCCAAAGGGAAGTTTCAAGGGAAAATGTTCAGAAAAGGCTTCTCGCAGATACATTAAAGAGAAAGACTACGAGACCCTTTCTTCCTTCCATCTTCCCTACTCCACTACCTCCTTAGTTTCTTCCTTCCTTTCTTTAATAATCTGGAAAAAAAAAATACACTACTGATTGAAAGTAGACCTTGCATGGACGTAGTGCATTTGCTTAATTTTACTTGCTTACACGTAGGTGTCCTCATCTGCTTATGGGACACACATGACTTTTAATCTCATTCACTCAACTAACTTGTAAGCTGCCTCATTTTCCACTCCAGAGGGGATTTTTTTTTTTTTATATATATACACCTCTGGCCCTTAGATTGTTTAAAATTGTAGGCTGGAACCAAGATGAAGAAACATGTTTGTCACATCTTCTAACAAATGGGAAATTAGGAATCTGCTGTCCACATGTGACTTAGATAATACCAGAAGATTGTCAATCAGGTACATGTTGATGCAGTTAATAGATAGTTCGTTCTCTCTTGAAGAATTTATTAACCATTGCAAGTGACTTTAACAATAAGTATCATATAAAAGATTATAGCTGTGCAATATTGCAGGACACATATTTTTGTTGAGTGTCCCCAGGTTATATTATTAAAAGTAAATATGAGAATCAAGATAGATTTGTCAGCTACTGTGGGAAAAAAAAAAAAGAGAGGGGAAAAAAAGTGCTATACAGAGTTCAGGGGAATGAATGTCAATGAGGTGTTTTGATGTTTTGGAGCTACAGACGTTCAACTACAGTCATTCAATTTCCCTTTCTTCCTTTCCCTGGTGACTTCTGGCATTGCTCAACATAGAGGTACCCATCTGGCTCTGCACTCTTCTCTGTGGTACAATTAATGTTGGTTTTGCATGCACACCTTCTTTGTCTCAAAATCACTAGGGAGAAAAAATGCTAGAGGTATTCTTTCTATGTCATTTAATACAATAGTCTTCTTCACAGAATTTATTTTGCAAGTAATTATTTTCACTATACATTGTTAGGTTGCAATTAGCTTCAATGCCCACTTTGCAAAATGTTATGTTGCCTTTTGTTGTGGCAAACCTAGATTAATCCCAAGAAGTATGCTGTTGGAATAGGCTCGGATGCAGTGTGAAATAAACAGTAAGATTCACAAATCTCATTTCATATTCAAGACCTTTTCTTCTTCTCTGTGTGTTTGTATAAGTGATGTAACAGTTCATGAGATGATAGTTGTAGATTTGAGCATAGCAGCAGTAAAACAGGCCTCTGAGAACCATAAACAGAGGCAGTACTGCAATGTAATATTGGGCAGTGGGATATTTATTTTTGTTCAACCTGCTGCTGGAACACATATATTAACAATCTGGCTGTACTTGAAATCATAACTGTGATACATAGTCTTTGCAAAGCAGGAGAAATAATAAAACTCTCCCTGCTCCCTTTTAGCTTTCCTTGTTCTATTGCAGTCATGATAAGACCAAGCCTGAGAATCTGGGGTAGAGGAGGAAAGACAAATTGCATGTTTTCTTCTTCAGAGGTATTCTCAGGGGACCTTTCTCCTTTACAAGTCTGAGCAGGAAATGGCATTGCACAGCAGGGCATCATCTGCTAATCCAGTGTGCAAAATGATGCAGATTACTCGCCCTTCCAACATAAACTGAAACTCTGCAGTCCCCTTCTAGTGCTTCTTAGGTAGGTAGAGCAATGTTATATTTTTCCTTGTGGTTTCAAAATCCAGACTCTGCCTCCTATTACTTTGGTGTTTATCAATTAGAAATTTTGTTTTTCTTAGCATGGGAATATTGAATCGTTATTTTTTCCTCTACTTGTTTGCACATCTGGGTAATCACCATAGCAACTGATGTATGCCAGGTGTCTGCTCAAAAAGAACTCTATCCTCCCAGCCTCTCTCACTAAATTCATTACATTAATTGCCAAGCAGATATTAAATCAAACCCAGGACTGAATAAAAGATGAAAAAGGTATACTCCTTATTACAAACACTGTAAGCAATTTCTATATAATATAAAACAGATATCAAATATATAAATCACTTAAGTACTTGAGTTGTAAATTCATACATAAAATAATAAAAGTGCAAAATTTTAACTGAGAAGAGGAAAAACTTGCACTTTGGAAAAAGTCCACTAGTCTGATTTGGCTAAGATCTCTTTCTCAGTACAGCGAAACAACTCTTAAAATTTTTATTTTCTCTTTAATTCTTCTGAAGTAACATTAAAGTTGCACAGTTAAGAATTCAAATGTCAGGCAAATAAGATAACAAGGTTTTAAAACCTAATTAACCCTGGGTTTTTTGCATGTAAATTATGTACTTGTATACGCATTGAATTTTAACCATATAATTGTATATTTTTATGATTTTTAGTCCAAACTTGGGATATGCACAGCATTAAGTTTTGCTTTATACTTGTAGATGTACAAATTAATTCTATATATGGTACTAAAATTCTGATAAATTTTAACCATGCTAGATTTTAGTCAGCATTTTTCATATTTTTATTAGAATTTTTGTTTTTCTCGTATTCTTTAACTGTTCTCTTTATTAGTGTACTAATAATTTTCTTTACAGTTAATATCAGTTTCCCGTAACTGTAATTCAAACAGTTCAACAAGAGCTCATGATTTTGTTTTTCCACTTTCTTACTGGCCTATATTAAGCTCTTGAGAAAGTTCCTTGTGTTAACATGCCATTTTTTTTCCCCTCAAACATGATATTTTGTTGTTTGAGACACTAATCACAATGATTTTATGAAAAGACAATATTCTTTCTTGCAGGTAATATTCCACATAGTAAATTAATATCAGTTGTTTCTGCATGTCGAGTATAGCTTTGCATCTTTGCATTCTCTTTTTGTAACTGTTATTTTTAATAATGATTTCCTATCATAAATTACAGAAATACTAATTTATAACAAGCTTATGCATTCTGATACTTTAAGATTGTATCTAAATTATGGGACAGGTATATGCCACAGTCCACCCTGGTCACTGTGGACATTCAGTCATTCAGATCAGGTAGCTGACTGGAATAGGCTGTGAGCTCACTGGCACACATGCCTGGGTATAATTTCTGAGGTTATTGGATGATGCTGTGAAGCTGGATGTTGCCTCTGCAGGAAAAGGACACAATTTGAGAGTCTCCTGGATTTGGGAACTATGATGCTTTGAAATGATTCATAAGATCATTTGATGAAAAATATTGGCATTGCTAAATAATGAGTAATTAATGAGATGAACAAAAAATTACTCTTCTGTAGGCTTCTTAGCTCAGTGAATCTATTTTTTTCAGCAAATAAGTTGATACGTATGGTGGGTATTGTAGTACCTTTAAAACTTCCAAATTTGGAACATTTAATGCCATGGTTACAAATGTTAAAAGTGTTCAACTGTGGACCTGAATTTCCTGAAGACATTTATTGTGTAAAACAATTTTTCATTGAAAATTTCAACAAATGAGCATGTTAGGCTCAATGTTAAATTTATACCCTTAGATCCATATTAAACGGCTCTGAAGAATGATTTTATAAAGGACTGAAATTTTGGTGTGTTTTCTGAAAGCCTTCATCATCAACTAATTGTCAAGTCATAGATATTTCAATTCAAGAGGAACATTTTGGAAGAGCTTAAATGTTATAAATCCAGGCTAATATTGAAAAGCATCATGGTGCATTAACTACAGCAAATCTCATACAAGCTCCTATACATAAACAAAGTGTATTTCTACTTTGAGTTTAATATACGGGAAAATAGAAAGACAACAGCAGTGACCACATTGGAAAATGAGGCTGATGGTTGCTAGTGATTTAGCATTTTCTGATTAACATAAAAAAGTAACATCTTTGTCCCTTTATGACAGATAGAGAATATACATTTTTTTCTTGCAATCTAGTAGTGAAGAATGTCTCACCTATCATTGATAAAATCTTTTCTTAAAATTTGAAATTATTCCTATGAGCATATCCTCCACAAATGTTAAGCCTTTTTATCTGTTTTTGTCATGCTATTTTTAAGATTGGAATATAATACACTCTCTTAAATATATATGAAGATAATAATAAATGCATAACTATTAAGCTGTATTCTTTTTAAGTAGATGTTGGTTCATCAACAAGAGTTTACTGTATACTGATAAATTCTTCTAGTAATACCTCCTGTGCAGTTTGATATGAGATTTTGTAAGAATAAGTGATCACATTTCAAGTCTGAAGATATTAATTACATTCATTTTTATTAATTTGTTGCTGAGTACTTTTTAATCTTTTTAGTAAATGAAATTAATTCTCTCTCTTTCTCTCCCTTCCCCCTTTATGCTTCCGTATATCTTCTTCCTCTTTCTCCCTCTCTTCCTTTTTCTTTCCCCCTCATATCCCTCAGTGAACTAACTTGCACTATTATACTTTGAGTTCATATATAGAAAGGTGACTTTGCAAAAGAGTATGCAATCTGATGGAGGATCATAAATTAAATTGAAATGCTTTTTCTGATGATCCCCTGCTCCTTAAATAAAAATTAATGTAACATGTTACTGTAGATTTATAAAACTGCAAACAGCAGCAGCAGCAAACTGCTTCTATTACCCTCAGTACATATTCTAGAAAATTAAAATTTTATTTTGAGAGTTATGTAATATACTTCTGATTATTTTAAATTTATTTAAATGGTGGTTACATTTTTCTTTGCTTTGAAGAAAAAGTATGTTCTTTTCCAAGGGGTCATTTAATTCTATCATCTGCATCTCATAACTTATCCTTCTTTCTTAGCTTCAGAATACTTCGTAGGGACTGAATATTCTCTCTGATCATTTCAACAATTTCATTTAAGACAGATACCAGTTTCTTCCAAATACAGCTTTTACAATCTATGTAACTCTTTCTTGTGTATCTTGTCTTTGTATAACTGTAAGAGATTTGTATGACACCATGACCATGGAGGATATTTCTCCTACTAAAGAAATCCTAGGCCAAATTTTTTTCAAAACATGATCAACAAATTATCTATCATGACTTAGATAAACAAAGCTATTTTCACAACAAAATAACTGATCTTAAATTCTTATTTTTTTACATAGTAATTTACTCATATGTATCGAGCAAAAGGCTACTCTGCATTTACTGCAACATAAAAATGTGTATATGGGGAGATATCACACAGTAGCTGTATTATTCCATCCTAATGTCCCTCCTTATTTCCATTTCCACACAGACATATCTTTCGCAACTTCAACAGTATATCCATTACAGCAGAATTTTTAATGTGTTTTCTCATAATATTTATAGGAGTTAAAGACACTCTTACAAGAGAAAACCTAAAGCACACAGGACTGTGATCTAAGATCAACCAGAAGTTCTAGCAGACTGGAAGTTAGCAAATGTAACACCCATCTACAAGAAGAGTCAGAAAGATGATCTGGGGAAATACAGGCCTGTCAGCCTGACCTTGGTTCCGGGTAAAGTTATGGAACGGATCATCTTGAGTGCCATTACATAGCACATGCAGGAAAATCAGTGGATCAAGGCCAAACAATATGGATCTATGAAAGGAAGATCATACTTGACCAATCTGGTTTCCTTTTATGACAAGGTGACCCGCTTAGTAGATGGGGGAAAGGCTGTGGATGTTGTCTACCTAGACTTTAGTAAGGCCTTTGACACAGTCTCCCACAGCATCCTCCTAAATAAATTGGCTGCTCGTGGCTTAGATAGGTAGACTCTTCAAAAGGTAAAAAACTGGCTGGATGGCCGGGCCCAGAGAGTTGTTGTCAATGGAGCTAAATCCAGCTGGCGGCCAGTCACAAGTGGTGTTCCCCAGGGCTCAGTTTTGGGGCCAGTGTTGTTCAACACCTTTATAGATGATCTGGATGACGGGATTGAGGGCACCCTCAGTAAATTTGCAGATGACACCAAGTTAGATGGGGGTGTTGATCTGCTGGAGGGTAGGTAGGTTCTGCAGAGGGATCTGGACAGGATGGGTAGATGGGCTGAGATTAACTGCATGAGGTTCAACAAGAACTAGTGCTGGGTCCTACACTTCAGCCACAAACCCCACATGCAGTGTTACAGGCTGGGAGAAGAGTGCTAAGAAAGTGGTCAAGCGGAAAAAGACTTGGGGTGCTGGTTGAACATGAGCCAGCAGTGTGCCCAGGTGGCAAAGCAGGCCAATGACATCCTGGTTTGTATCAAGCATAGTGTGGCCAGCAGGACTAGGGAAGTGATTGTCCCTCTGTACTTGGCACTGGTGAGGCCACACTTCAAGTACTGTGTCCAGTTCTGGGCCCCACACTTCAAGAAAGACATTGAGGTGCTGGAGCATGTCCAGAGAAGGGCAACAAAGCTGGTGAAGGGTCTTGTAGGTAGGTCTTATGAGGAGTGGCTGAGGGAGCTGGGGTTGTTTAGCCTGGTGAAGAGGAGGCTGAGGGGAGACCTTATCGCTCTCTTCAACTACTTGAAAAGAGGTTGTAGTGAAGTTGAGGTCAGCCTCTTCTCCCAGGCAACTAGTGACAGGACAAGGGGCCATAGTCTCAGACTGCTTCAGAGGAGGTTCAGGCTAGAAATTAGGAGGCATTTCTTCACAGAAGGGGTTGTTAGACATTGGAATGGGCTGCCCAGGGAGGTGGTGGAGTCACCATCCCTGGAGGTGTTTAAGAAAAGACTGGACATGGCTCTTAGTGCCATGATCTACTTGACATGGTGGTGTAAGGGCAAAGGTTGGACTTGATGATCCCAGAGGTCTCTTCCAACCAAATCAATTCTGTGATTCTGTAATTTTTGGTGTTACAAAGTGAACCCAAGCATATTTTTCCTGCTAACTGTTATTTTTCTTTCGCTTGATTTCTGAGAGTACCTCCAGACCTTTGAAGTCACCAAAGCATCTGTCTTTGAAAACTGGAACTGTGTACCTACCTATTTCTTTAACATTTTAAAATTCATGTATTAAAGTAAAACTTGCTTTTATTTAGTCTAATGATACAAAGGTAGAGTTTGGAAAATTATTTTTAGTACTCAAAATGGTGAAGATTTGCTTCACTTCACTGCCTCCTACCAACATCAGAGTGTGTGTTTTATCTCACTTCAATGCCATAAGGACTTGGCCCCAATATACCAGTTTAAATTAAGGGGCATGCCTGATCATAGTCCTTGGTTTGAGCGGCATTTCTTGGGACAGGGAAGTAAACTGTCTGAGTTTGAAGATCCATTGTCCATGGCCACCAAGTAGCCACGAATTCCATTTTTAAATAAAATTTGTAATTCATTTAATTGTCTGAAAGAGAACAGTAGGAGGAAGATAGGTAGGGATTGGGTACAGAAAATACCACCCTTAAGTTCATTGACAGACTGCTAAGGGTGAAAACACGCTGTATTTAGCACAACCATTGTGTCAGATATGGTTCCAAAACCCAGCAATTTCAGGAATTTGTGGGTTTGACCCAGGAACTCGAGAACTCCCATAGTAAGTATGCCTTAAATCCATGTCACCACCACACAGTGGCAGCTAGAAAGCAAATAATGACACAGAGGTACCCCTATTTGTATGTACATTGCTGTTCAAGGTTAGCTCTCTGCCTGGGGAGGAAAGGGAGATGGTGAAAGTGGGTCAATTAATCATTAGACTGTGATTTTTGGTTCCTTGCGGAAAGACAATCCACTGATCTAAAGCATTCTCTGTAATTCAGCCTCGGCAAGTCCCATTTGTTCTTTCTTGGTTGCCCTTACTCATGTCCAACATACAGCTTCAAAAATGTTAATGGAAAACAGACCAAAAGAATGAAGATTTTAGTAACAGAACTTTTCCAGAATGCAGATTCTCAAGCATAGAGGTAGCTCAGATGTGCCTACATCTGTAGCGTTGCCAGTCCTGACTGCAATGTTAAACAGAGCTTTTACTTGTCCTTTGCCCAGGATGTGTAATGAAAGCAGACTGCATTTTCCTTCTGTATTAACACTAAAACTGGACAGTATTGCCCCTTACATGCAATATAGGCCATGCATAAAATAATCTAATGCACTATAAATTTCCTAGATGTAATTTAAAGCATAAGGAAGTGTTCAATAAAATTTTAATGAAATTCTAAGCATTAAGCAGACTCAGAATAGACCTCAACATTCAATCTAGTTGTTTTCTTCAAGTGCAGCAGTGGAAAGAAAAAATTCTTTACTTTTTAGCTTTCATGCTTTATCTCCTTGTGTAAATGAGGAACTCCTGTACAGAATCTGTTATGAGACTATGCAAAACTAATTATTACCTTTCTGAAGCAAAATACAAATATCCCCAGAAGCTGCTATTTTGTAAAAAGTATCGTGTAGCTTCTAACAAATAGCCTTGAGGGCCTTCATAATTACTGACAGGGATATTAGAACTGACAGATTTCATCTGTATGCTACAGAATAAAAAAGGAAATATTGTAGGCTTGGTTAACAATTTCTCATTTGTATTTACATATTTGACAAATCTGACAACTATTGTCTTCTAAGAAAGATCTGGTTTTGTTACCTTTCGAACGAAGATGGATGGTTCAAACTAGTCTGTTTTATTTACTAACAGGAGGGTACCTGACATCCTATGGGGAGAGACTTGTAAGTCTTTAAGCAGCATAAAGCTATTCCTTAAGAGGCTTCCAACACATTTATTCAAATAAATTTCTACCTTATAGTTACAACAATGTTAAAGGAGAAATGACCTATCATTTTAAGAATTATTTTTATGGCAGTGAGCATAAAACAGTTATTCCATCCTGCATAATTTTCTGAAATTTCTGAAAACCACATAGCATACCAGGTTGAGTTATTTAAGTTCTTATGCAACTGTTACAGCACTAATTCTACCTACTGCTTATTAAAATATATATATATTTTTTTTACCATATTTTATCTTCAGTATTTCTTTTTGCATTGTTGCCAGATTAGCTTGCTAGATGAACTCCAGCTTCTCTGCACTGAATATTACAGTGGCCACTGGATAAGTGTTTATTTCAGCCGGTTTTCAAAATATTTTATTTTATGAATTTGGCTTTCATCAACAATCAGATTTTCTCCCTCTCTCCTGTTTAGAGAGATATCCAGGGACTGACAGTCTATTATTCTAAACCAGTTATTTCCTTAATATTTCTTACCCTCCTAAAATCAGATCAAATCAGTTTCTTAAAGGTAGCAGAAGTCAAAATGTGTAAAGGCAAAGTCACGGCTTCAAGTCTGTTGAGCTATGACTGTTTACAACTACTGAGGATGTAACCTCTGTAATGCACTTACCCCTGGTTCAGGTGGCCTGCATCCAGATCTCTCTGGAAGACTGCAGGTCTGACCTCAGGGAGACACTCAGCTTCTGAGGTTCACATCTGTGAAGTGGAGACTACAGGAAGATGAAGATATATAGAGATGGCAAAAGTAATGACCGTATGAATTTATAATATATTCCCTGTTCCACAGGTGCTGGTCCAACATACATTCTGTGATTCCTGCATGTCTGCTTTCTTTGCCTTTTATTAATATTTGACATCTCAGTCAAATAACAAAATTTAACTGTCGATAGTAGCTGTATGACTGATCTGCTATATGTTTCTTTAACATGTTTCTGTGAGGCACTTAAATGTTTTTGTTCAGTTTTCAATTGTTTCTTCTCTGACTCACTACACTGCACTTTTTTATTTTCTAACACCTTTGTCTTTTTTTCCTTTCTTTTACATACTTTGATCCTTATCGTTATTTGTGCAAAAGTACCAATGTGTCACATACGTAACAAAATTTGTCAGGGTAAAGCAAATTTTGGAGGTACTTAAGTGATGTCTTAGCTTCATGGTCACCAGAAGAATAGAAAAAAATGTCAGATCAAAGACATTGATGAGTTAGAGTTTCCCATGGATCAGAAATCCCAGCTCCTGATCACTTGAAATCAGTATTCTTTGAATTGTTTCTACAGACTATATTAACCAGTCCTTCCACCATTAAGAAATCTGAATATGACACTCAAGAGCACGAGCTGGATCTAAGCAAGCAGAGAACTGATATTTTTCCATGAGTGGCTCCTGGAATTTGCAAGTACTTTCAAAGGATACTCTGACCAGTTAAATGTAATATGAATGATTGTTTCCTTCAGTACAGTAGCATTAACTGAGTACCTTGAGAATTATTTTCATTTTGTAGTAGAATAATATTTTGTGGTACAAGTGGTCTTGCCTATAATTATAAATGCACCTACGCTGTGTGGAGAGAGCTCTTATTAATTACGTTTAGGTTAACAGAAGAATAGACCAATAAAATAAAATTGTCACAATACTCTGAAGCAATTTGACACATTACTGTGGTCTTTTCTTCCTACATTATCTACGTTATTGTATATTGGAAGCATATTTCAGATGTTAAAATTAGGGCAGTTAAACTATAACAGTGAATTATAGAAGTTTTTAAAAAAGTAAAGCATGAATATTTCCTAATTCAGCTACATGCAGACCTGGGATAGCCTTATCTAGATAGCTTTTAGGACTTTGATAATCAGGGAAATCAAGTCACACAGAAGTAGTTATGCTACAGTACTGCTAAATGTATACAGAAACGTTGGCAGTGGATGTCAGTCACGGAAACTGTGGCAAAGGTAATTTCAAAATGAAAGCATAATTTTCCTTTTCAAAATGTGAAGAAATGAGCTAAACAAGTCCTGTCAAAATGTTGAGAACTATGCTATTTTCCACCGTCTAAATTGCTGTGAGCTCAGATTGTACATTAATAAAACACAGCGTCACTTTCTCCAGGCATTTCTCTGTTTCTTGAGCAGAACAGTAACTTTAAAGCATGTCAGAGGAGGAAGCAGCACTCCTTAATATTGTACTATCTCATCCTTCTCTCATAACATTAGGTCCAAATCCTGCAGGGACATGCACAGGTTTAGCTTTATGCACTGTGAGTTATTTCTCTGACTTGACAGGAAACTGAATTCCCATTACACTAAAAAAAAGCCTTATTTTTCTGAGATTCAGCTTGCCAATCTGTCAGCTACCCATATGAAGTATTCTGATCAAGAATTCACGAGTGAAAATAAATTTTCTTCACAGTGGCCAGGAATGCTTTGGTGCACGATTGGAAACTTCAAAATGCCCAAACCAGTCTGATTCAGTCATTTTTACTATTGATGACCTCAGTCGGCAAGGTATGAAGTGACGGTAATGGTAAGTCCTGTGGCTGAGCGGTAGATCGAGGTGAACGGGGAGTTCCCGGGGCCAGGGAAACCCGCGGAAGAGCAGAAAGACCCGTCAGGAGGCGGCAGCTCCCACGAGTGAGGCCAACACGACCAGGGCGTTGCCAGGGGCAACGGTGGGAGATCAGAACAGCCCCAGCGTGTGTCACGGCAGTTCGCTCGGAAGGGTACGCAGGGTGGGCCCTGCAACCCGCTTGTAGATCCACAGCCCAGGGAAGTGCTCAAGGTCTCTGCCAAAATGGTTGGCACTTACCTCAGTGCTAAAACTGGAGTTCCTACAGAGAAAGTCCCTGAGATGACCGATGCTTCCACACAGACGGGACTGGTAAGGAAGGAGACCTCAATATAGGCAGCAGGTTGCAATGAGTGCCCAGTCCCTTCTCCTGGAGAAAATGTGAGTACCTGCATAAGGTGTGCACAGGTTGATGATCTGCTGCATCAGGTGGCCAAGTTGCAGGAAACAGTTACAAGGCTGCACAGTATTAGAGGAGCCAAGGAGGAGAGGGATAGGTGGTTTCAGAACCACACTCCTGAAGAAGACACCACTGAGAATGAGGCACCTTGGACCCTGGTGACCCACAAAAGCAGAACTCCAGTCTCCACACTCCAGCATCACAACTAAAAACAGATATGAAGCTTTAACAGCGATAGACACCCACAAGCAAGGTCTGCAAGGAGAAACTGGACCAACAGCACACAGTGAATACTGTAAAAAGAAACAGTGAGTGCTTGTAGTGGGTGACTCTCTGTTAGGGGGCACTGAGGCGCTCATCTGCCAACCTGACAGGGAATCACATGAGGTATGCTGCCTTTTGGGAGCAACGGACTAAAATGTTGCCAAGTGGGTGCCACAACTTGTCAAGAGCACAGACTATTATCCACTGCTACTCTTTCATGTGAGCACAAATGACACTGCAAGTCAGAACCCAGGCAGAGTTAAGGAAGACTATAAAGCCCTGGGGGTGCAAGTGAAAAATATTGGTGCCTAGGTTATCTTTTCCTCCATTTGACCTGTCACAGGAAAGGGGGCAACCAGAAAGAGACATATAATGCAAATCAACTTCTGGCTTCATGACTGTTGCCAACATGAGGGCTTTGGCTTTTATGACAAGGGGACATTCTTTGATGGCTGTAACCTATTAGAGAGGGACGGAATCGACCTGTCAAGAAGAGGAAAGGGAATCTTTGGCAGTAGGCTGGCCAACTTGGTGAGGTGGGCTTTAACCTGAAGTATTTGAGGAGTGGGGTTCAATGTGGCAATGCCCATGCCCTCGCATCCAACTGGAGAATAAGCCAGGCCAACCAGAACAGTGACAAATGTTCCTCAGCTGCCTCCCAAGAAGAGAACCAGAAGACCATCCACCTCAAAGGTATGTATGACTATGGTGGATCCTTTTCCACCACCCCCACCCCCACCCAGGAAATCTCCATCCTCGATTACCTCTCTGGAATGCCTGCACACCAATGCATGCAGCATGGGGAATAAATAGGAAGAATTAGAGATCTCTGTGAGGTCACATGGCCATGATCTCATTGCAATTACAGAGATATGGTGGCATAGCTCGCATCACTGGAATGCTGTCATGGATGACTATGTACCTTTTAGGAAGGACAGGCCAGGAATGTGAGGTGGCGGAGTTGCTGTCTATGTAAGGGAACAACTGGAATGTATCGAGCTCTGCCTAGGGGCAGATGACGAACAAGTTGAGAGCTTATGGGTAAGAATCACAGGGCAGGCTAATGTGGGTGACAGTGTTATGGATGTTTACTACAGGCCACCTGATCAGGATGAGGAGGTCGATGAGGCCTTCTACTGACAGCTGAAAGCAGCCTCACGGTCACAGGCCCTGGTTCTTATGGGAGGCTTCAACCACCCTGATATCTGCTGGAAAGAGAACAAAGCCAGGCACACACAGTCCCAGAGGTTCGCATTGATGACAACTTGTTGACATAGGCGGTGGAGAAGCCAACAAGGAGCGACGGTCTGCTGGACCTTGTACTAACAAAGAGAGACTGGTTGGGGATGTGAAAGTCAGGGGCAGCCTTCGCTACAGTGACCTTGGCTACATGAGATGGTAGAGTTCAGGATCCTGCATGGAGAAAGCGGGGCAATAAGTAGGATTACTACCCTGGACTTCAGGAGAGCTAACTTTGGCCTCTTCAGGGACATATTTGGAGGGATCCCATGGGTTAGGGCTCTGGAAGGCAGGTGGACGCAAGAGAGCTGGTTAATATTCAAGCACCACTTCCTCCAAGCCCGAGATAGGTGCAACCCTATGAGCAAGAAATCAAGCAAAGGGGGCAGGACATCTGCATGGATGAACAAGGAGCTTCTGGTGAAACTCAAAGGGAAGAAGGAAGTTTATGGAATGTGGAAACAGGGACAGGCCACTTGGGAGGAATATGGGAACGCTGTCAGAGTACATAGGGATGTGATGAGGAAGGCTAAGGTCCACTTGAAATTAAATCTGTCGAGAGATGTCGAGGACAACAAGAAGGGCTTCTACAGATACACTGGAAACAAAAGGAAGTCCAGGGAAAATGTGGGCCTGCTATTGAACAAGGTGGGTACCCTGGTGACAGAGGATACAGAGAAGGTGGAGTTACTGAATGCCTTCTTTGCTTCAGTCTTTGTGGCTAAGGCAGGCCCTCAGGAATCCTATACCCTGGAAATCCTGTACCCTGGAATCCTATACCCTATTCTCCAGGAGCCTGGAGAAAGAGAGACATTCCCTTGGTTGGAGAGGATCAGGTTAAAGATCATTTAAGCAATCTGTACACCTACAAATCCATGGGCCCTGATGAGATGCACCCATGAGTGCTGAGGGAGCTGGTAGATGTTATAGCTGAGCCACTCTCCATCATCTTGGAGAAGTCACGGAGAACAGGAGAGGTGCCTGAGGACTGGATGAAAGTCAATGTCACTCCAGTCTTCAAAAAGGGAAAGAAGGAGGACCCAGGAAATTAAAAGCCAGTCAGCCTCACCTCCATCCTTGGAAAAGTGATGAAGCGGCTCATTCTGGATGTCATGTCTAAGCATGTGGAGGAAAAGAAGATTATCAGGAGTAGTCAACAGTGATTCACCAAGGGGAAGTCATGCTTGACCAACTGGATAGTCTTCTATGATGGCATGACTGCCTGGGTAGATGAGGGGAGAGCAGTGAATGTTGTTTACCTTGACTTCAGCAAGGCTTCTGACAATGTGTCCCACAACATCCTCATAGGTAAGCTCAGGAAGTGTGGGCTAGATGAGTGGACAGTGAGGTGGACTGAGAACTGGCTGAATGGCAGAGCCCAGAGGGTCATGCTCAGAGGTGCTGAGTTGAGCTGGAGGCCTGTGCCTAGCGATATTCCCCAAGGGTCAATTCTGGGTCTGGTCTTCTTCAACCTATTCATCAATGACCTGGATGAAGGGGTGGAGTGTACCCTCAGCAAGTTCACTGATGATACAAAACTGGGAGGAGTGGCTGATAAACTGGAAGGGTGGGCTGCCCTTCAGGCAGACCCGGACAGAGTTGGGTGGAGAGGAACCTGATGAAGTTCAACAAGGGCAAATGTAGGGTCCTGCACCTAGGGAGGAATAACCCCATGCACGAGTACAGGCTGGGGGTTGACCTGCTGGAGACCAGCCCAGCGGAGAAGGACCTGGGAGTCCTGGTGGACAAGTTGACCATGAGTCAGCAATGTGCCCTCATGGCCAAGAAGGCCAATGACATCTTGGGGTGCATTAGGAAGAGTGTGGCCAACAGGTCGAGGTAGGTTATCCTCCCCCTCTCCTCTGCCCTGGTGAGGCCACATCTGGAGTACTGTGTGCAGTTCTGGGCTCCCCAGTTCAAGAAAGACAAAGAACTACTGGAGAGAGTCCAGCGGAGGGCAACAAAGATGATGAGGGGATTGGAGCATCTCCCTTATGAGGAAAGGCTGAGAGAGCTGGACCTGTTCAGCTTGGAGAAGACTGAGAGATCTGATCAATATTTATTACTTACCTTAAGGGTGGATGTCAAGAGGATGGAGTCAGACTCTTTGCAGAACAAACTTGACCTGTATACTGAAGAATTCAGTATAGTGAAGTAGAAGTGGGGAAGAATTTTCAAATATTAATACAACAATGTGATGAACTGAGGAACTGTGTAGTTGATTTGTTTGGTCTCAATCTCTTTACATTTATCTAAAAAGAAGGAGCAGTTTGAATATAATTAATTCTGTGGCACATTGATGTCTTCCTTTACATCCAGCTGATCAAGCTGACGAGGAAGAGCAGGTAATCTGGAGAGTGTGAAACAGAGAGTTGAAGGGTAGAGTTGGCAGTTGTTTGAAATGAGGCTGAGATCATCAAGTTACAGAGATGGTAAAAATTAAAACATCATAAGTATCATAAGTAAGAGTTGGAAGGAATTCCCTGTGATTTAGAGACATTGAGTTAACTGAGACTAAGCCTAAGAACAGGAACCTGCTTTGCATGGTTGCAATAGAAAAAATATGTACATCTTCTTATATCTGTTCTGACCTAGGTAACTTGAAGTTTCTTAAAAAGCTAATTGATCTTTAATGTAAGTGAAAGCTTTTCCTTTTTTTTTTTTTTCTTTGATGTGCATGTGGTGTGAAATCTTTATGGGTTTGGGAACTTAGGATAAGGTAAAGTCTGAATCAGCTCTAGCTCAATGATCTGGTAAGTAAAGGCCTGTTACAAATTACAAAACTATAATTAAAAATACTCAAAAATAGCAAATACTTTCTAAAAAGAAAACATTTAAATATTTTAACATTTTAACTATTTTGCAATTTTCTGTCTCCTAGCTATGCCCTGCCCAGTTTGTTCAGGTGAGGCTCTGTTTCCCTAAAAAATTGCTCAAGACATTAGGGAATCTATAGAAAATAGATTCATCTGAACAGACTCTGCAGTCATTAAGTAATCACACTGCGCTGTGGTGGTGTAATCCACGAGCAACAAAAGCAGAAGAGTAAAACCCAATAAGTTCAAGTTATAGAATCAAATGGGCTTACGCAGAGTGACATATTTGCTTGCTGAAATTTCATCTAAAATTCTATGTACCATTTCAGCCATGATTATGGTAATCTACCATGACTCCTAAAAAGCATTTTTCAGTGGGATAGCAAGTAGGTAAGCTGAATTTTCAGTCTTCATGAACAATAATAATGTGGGAGTTACATGGAAAATAGGTAAAAATATGCCTTCTACAGTTTTACTTCCTTTTCATAACCTTAGCATCAGATCTGGAAGATAGTCAAATCTGATGGTGTATGTGTACATAGTGTTTGTCTTGCTAAACATGCTGAAAGTGACCAAGCATATGGTTTTCTTTTTTATGTCTTACCTTCAAAGAACTTCTCCACATTGTAATAGCAAACAGTCAAATGCACACAGAAAGGCAGATTAACAAATATTTATTTAGCAGCTCATAATATGACTGATCCCATACAGTACTTTGTCCACCTACATTTCAGATCAAAGAGCATGCATTAATAGTATTTTAAACAATATTCTTCGTATAAGTCTGTGAAACTTAAGACAAAGTGAAATGCACATCTAATTCTTCATTTCCCTTGCTGTGTCTAGCCATCAGGTTGCTCATCATATTAGCAGATGTTTCTGCTTTTGGTTGCAAGACAACTTAATGAACCTGGTTTTTCTCTCCTTGCTTTTCATTCTCCAAGGAGCAAATGCATTCATGAGCAAAATCTTTGCTATACTTTGGAAATCAATTTTGCATGTTTCACCCAATATTTCCAGCACAGTTATACAGTGAATTTGTAGTCTGATTACATTATTTATGAAAACATTTAAATAATTTAAAAAATGTAAGGTTTGGAATGATATGACCAATAATAGGACCCACTTTCTGTGATGTTAATTGCAAGATAAATCTTTGTCAAAACTATTCTATGTTGTATCCTATTCTCTGTTATCCAGAGCAGAATAAAGCTGGGTCCTAGAACTATAGTGGTAATTTTTAAGCAGTGTTGGAAGTAGTTCACATCAGTAAGATAACAACTGGAATGAAGAATAAAGAATCTATCATTTGTGACCTGAAACTGCTCAGATGGTATAAAAAATATCTGTAGCTGCTTTGACTTCAGTGGAGATTCAGCTGCTTACGTAAGTCAAGGAGCAAACCTTTAATGTGACTGGAGGCAACAGAAAAGCCATCAATACCAAATATTGAGGTAACAACCAAAAATGATCCTCTGAGATGTCATTGTTCATTTAAAGATGTGATGGGGAAAAAAGTCTTTTGTATCTCTTTATATACACCTCGTATAGATGTTCAGATAAAGTATTTCCAAAAAACATTTGTAGAGGAATTTCTAGATGATAATGGCCATAATAATTTTGTTAAAAGATAGTTATTTGCTCAATAGGTTTCCCGGAAGATTTCACAACTCAGTTCCCAATTAAATATATACAATTGTTGGTACTTTCTGATGATCCCAGTGCCCACCTTTCACAACCATTACATACTTAAATCCATTTAAAATCTGCTTCAAAATGTTATCCAACAAAGCACTCTTCTTTCACAGATATTGAAATGTATAACACACAAATTTGGACACAGTTCTGGCTGAGCTAAATAAGTCTGTTTACATAAAATGGCCAGACTAGGTATTAAAAACTTCTTGCTTCTGGTCTGCCATAAGTACCAGCAGTGCTGGTACCTCAAGGGCAGAATTACCTGACTGAAGGAGAAGGAAGGGTCTGTAACACTTTAAAAACTATTTAAATGAAGTAAATCCAATGCAGAATTGATTGCAGGCTCTTGGCAGACTAAAATAATTCTCAATCTTACATAATTTGCAGAGTACACAAGCCAGATGCAGTTGGGAGGAGGCTGTGTGATTGCTGCGGAATCCCATGTGGGCACATACCATGCTTACTGTGTCCTGTTGGGGCAGAAAGGTGGTGAGACAACCCAGTAACCTCTACCTGGAAAGTCTGTGTCTGGCAATAACCAGGACTGGGATTAGGGCCTTCTACTGCCCTGGTCAATCCTATTGGAAAGAATGAAACATGCTCCTTTTGTTTTTGTTTTTGTTTTTTCCAGGAAACTTGCTGAACAGGTATGACTTTTCATTCTGGTGAGGAATTTTGAATTTGTTGCTAAATTTGCCCATCTGGTAGATAGTCTGATAATTTACACAAAGGATTCAGGAGTCAATGCCTCTATTGCTTCCAGTAACACCACCATTAGAAGAATTCACTATAATTATTACAGTAGCCATGTTTGCAGTCATTGCAAGTACTGTATTTTTTCATCAATAGAAATATCCACAGTGTAATTAAAAAACACTGCAGATTATGATAATTTGGTACTCAAACTGATGGATTCTTCTCACTGTCTATTAATCACATAGGCTTTGTACCTAAAATTTTATACCTGTTCCAGGGCAAAATAGCTAATCTTTAAAACACTTTGAATCTCTGCCAACTCAAAATAGGCCCAGCCTGTACTCTTATTAGTATTCAGTGTTTAGTTTCCAAATTTTAAACTAGTCAGTATTCCTGCTCTGCTTGTTTGGCCAAATGCTTTTTGCTTTCCTGATGTCTTCCTATAGGTTGTATAAAATATTTCATTTTCCCCTTTATAATCTCAATAGTATTGTTGCAAATTCATAATATTAATAATTTTCTCTACTAAAACCCCTGCCAGTTCTTAAAATGTGTTTGAGATTCTGAGATGTGTTGACATTCTGATTAAAAAATATTCTTTAATTAATTCATGCTAGATATGGCTAATGTCCTATTTTTCATCCAGAAATTACTCCTAACATATATCACTTTTCAGACTGCATGACAGAGGATTAAAGGTGTAGTTAAAGAGAATAATCTAGTGTCTAACTGCTTAGTAACAGATTGATCAACAAAATGGAAAAGTAACTTCTTAAATTTTGTGGTTGAATTTTTTTTTATATGCACTCAATTTGCCAGTAGTCATGTTGAGTACAGCAGGACCTTTGGATTGGCAGGAGCAAAGTTGTACTATGCCAGACACTGCACAAACTCAGATTAAGAGACAGTCCTTGCTCCAAAAGCTTTCGTTCCAAATCTGGTTTTGTTGGAAGTTTTTAATGATCAACTGTAAGTACAGTCTGAGGACATAAACACATGGTTGCATGCTACCATGAATGATTTTATGACACTCATAAGTGTACCAGACATTGCTTCACTCTACAGAGAGCACACAGAATACTACCCAGAAGCTGTGTAGTCTTAGTAAGTGATTAGGCAAGTAACACTGCAGCAGTGGTGGTGACAAGTAAGATGTTTGATGCCTGCAAGCACTTACATTAAAGAAAAACTGAAAACGTAAAGATATGTCTATGGACAGCAATGTGGGTGCTTTTTTTAATAAGGATATTCTAGGATTAGCAATATTCTACAATGCAGCAGAGAGTCGATGCTTAGGCTGAAAGTTGTAAGCAAATGAAGCAATAAATAGAAAAAATATGAGACTTCTGAGAGAAAGGCATGAAAGCCAGAGTTTTAAAGGAATATCTAAGCAATATTGGCAGTCATCCAAAGGGATGTGTTTGTTGATGAATACATATAAATCCGGCATGGCTGCAACATTAAATATGCTCACCTGCTCTGTTTGGTTCTCAAAGAAAGAGAAGGAACAAGGCCTGAAGAAAAGGACAAGATTTTGGTAATGATTTGCAGACAGCTGGTAGAAACTGAGATCAGTACAAAACAGACCCAGGAGGCAGAGGTAGTTTATGAAGTAAGAAGAATAATGATTTAGATAATTAGGAGAATTATATTTGTTCCTTTTTCTCTAAAGCAGCAGATGCCAGCTGTTAGAAGTTGAATATTAAACCTGGTGTCCCTGTGGTATGATCCAGTACAAAGGAAGCTCAGTAGTGATATCATGAAACAATGTTCTTAAGAGTATAAACATTATGTTTCTTCTTCAATACTTTGCTAGGGTTTTACCACAGCTAGAGGCAGACTGCTAGGTCCCAGCTGTGTCAGGCTTTGTCTAATTTTTAGAAAAGCTAAACCAGAATGCATATTGCTTTTTTTTTTCCCCTGAAAGAAATTTTCCTTCCACAAGGAATTCTGTCACTTACAGTTTTTCTTGCAAATTAAAATGTTTTCAAAATTCTAGAATTTCTTGCAAAATGGAAATTTAGCATTTTAATTACTAATTGTTCACTTCATAATATAGATAGCTAGAATGGCTGATGAAGACATTTTTAAAATCCTCTCAGTAATAAGTGCCTGCTATTTTCAGTTCTTATTTGGTAAGACCAGTTGCCTTAGAGATAGAATACCTCTTCACTTCTAGTAGAAAGATTACCATACTGAGCAAAAAGGAAATATTGACTTAATTAGGTGTTCAGGGATATGAGACACAAGCAATATTGTATGTTCTGACAACAGAAGTTGAAGTATTGTCATGAGTCTTTCATAAGTGATTGTCTTTTTGAATTAATACACTATTTTCAAGCTAAGAACTTAATCAAAGAGAAGCCATTTTTTTTATATACATTTATATATGTGTATATCCACAGAGTGTGTGTGTAATGTGTCTTTCTTCCTGAAGGTAGTTATCTGTCCTGAATTAGATATATGTGTGCACATATGCAGATGTTATTCACATATATGTACACATAGTCCATTTACCGTGCTCTGATTAGCAATGGGTGCCAGCTTCAGTTTCAAAGTGCCATAATAAACACTGGCTGGATTTCTATCCTAAAATCTGGGAAAACTAGACCAAACTGTTCAGTAACCTTTGCTGCCTCCTCATAAACAGTGAATCAGGAAACAAAGACCCTGTTGTTGAGGGAGAAATTAAGAGAGAGAAGGAGAAATGTAGGATGTAATAGTATCTGTTTTCCCTAATGACATTAATTTAATGTCTTCTTTCTTCTTTTATTGTGAGGAAACTGAGTAGCTGGAATGTGTCTTCCTCTTGCAGCAGTGCTCGACTCCCTACCTGCCAGTGGCAATCCTGGGCACATCCTGCCTCCCCTGTCCTCTGTGCAGTAGCCAGGCTTCAGCCAGTCCCCCACTGACCTCCCTATCCCTTACTGCTGGTTGGAAGCAGAGCACTTTTCGGTGACTTTTTTGCTTCTTAAAGAATATCGCAGAATAAGGGACCCCACACAGATTCCAGAAGCAACATTTTCTTTACCCAGGACTTCAGTGTCCTAAATCTGCAGGCTGACCCATTTGATTGGGATGAAACATTGCCCCAAAGTCTCTTTCACTCAAATCCCTTTCTGTGCATTAAATGTGAACCAAATTTTGGGTTTCCTTCTACAGTTTTCGAGGATGATCTGCAGTTTCACATCTGCTAGCATATACTATGATCCTCAATGTTAGGGAGTTACTGAATCTTATAGCCTGATAGAGGTGAGACTGCTGCAACTCCATGACCAGTCACCTGTTTACATGTAACCAGCTCTTTTTGTCCTCTTATTCCTCTATTTTTACATGCTTGTTGCTCCCCAAACTACATTGATCCCTTCCTTTTTCCACCTTTGCTGCCTCGCCTAAACATCCTGTAACATCCCATGCAATCTCAAAAAGCTCTCCCCTGCATCGCATAATGTGCCCCATACTCCTGGGCAGTGGTCCCTCTCAGTTGGAAAGGTGATCTTCAGAGCCACTACATTGCTTTATGACGGTGGGTCCCACCTTGACAGGGGAGCTGAGACTCTTCTGGGACAGCTGTGGGAAAAACCAGAGTTCACCTCTCACAGGGATTATTGGGGTTCCCCTGCCTGGCACTGTGCCTCTGCTCTTTCGTGTGTGTGTGAGCCTTTAATCACATAACCTAACACCCACATCTCCTTTTCTGCTGCTACATTAAATCTTTTGTTTGGAAACTATTTAGACAGCTAAAATAGAGGGAGACATTCAAAGTGGTCTTATTTCTGGCTGTTAGCCTCACATTAGCAAGGCAGGTGAAAGGGGCTGAGAAGGAGGCTAGAAACAAATGTCAAAAGAAAAATATAGTATGTGAAAACAAAAAAGAAAAGCACTATTTTTTTATGGTAAATTTTGGCAGTGTTCATTATAAAACAAAAAGTTCCAGGAGCAATGTTAGAAAGCATACTAAAACTAAGGTTGAGTTTGATGTACTTAGAGAGTGTTAGTGGTTTAGTGGAATTCACCAGCTGATGAAATATTCACCACTGGGTTTAGGAATGTCAGTCTGGTGGTTAAAGGTCAGTTCTGAATAAGTAACTAAGGAAGGCTAATTTGCAGTGATGTGATTAATCCTCCAAGACTATGATGACAATCCACTGCTGTCATTCTATTTGCTATCTCTTAGAGAAGAATTTAGCAAATCTGTGATGAAAATGTTACACGAAATTTATGATAAGCTTTCAAACTTTGAAAAGATTTCCAAGACTGCTTTGGAAAAATTATGTGACAACTTGATCCACTTGTTTGTTGCTTGCTTTATTGTTCTCTTGGTACTGCTACTGTGGCATTTATTCTTCCATAATATTAACTATCATAATGGAGGTTTCAGGGTGCAACCAGGGCAGGGCTTCTTGACTCAGCATTGTGTTGTTACTGTACAACATGCTAGTGAGCTAGCTCCTCTCAGCTAACCCTAAAAGGTGTTCAGCTGAGGATTCAGCTGTTCTGCTTAAAAACAAGACTGTTTTTTAACTTTCCGTCATTCTGTATCCTTTCAAATATCATTTGAGTGAAATGCTTATGTGATCTCCATGAAGTTTCTAATCCAGTTATATTCGGAAGCATAGCATGTATCCATAGAATAAAAGTGTACAGCCAGACTGTTTTGTGGCCAAAGATGGCAAAAAATGTGTTATAGCTACAGTGAACTGACTACATTCAGATGCACAAATGTTTCAGAAGTGGCCTTTACTTTTCAATACTGATATAGAAAGAAGCTAGGGCCTTTGCCCATGACTCCAGCCTTCCAGGTAATGGCACTGTCTTTAAGCATTACCAACTATGCCAGCTGTCTTCAACCTCCTGTCCTTGGGGGACAATGACAATAGCATTTTGTCTGTTCCTTGCTGCAGTGTTCCAGAAGAAGTCAACCCTTGCAATTCTTTCATCTGCTGTGAGGCAACGAGAGGCAAGAACTTGAAAGAGCACAGGAGAACACTTCTAGAATTTTCTTATCTTTGATGGCAATCTGAATTTCTGCTTCCTTTTTTTTTTTTTTAATCTGCTATGACTTCTCCATTTCACACTACTTAGAATTTCAGAGAGAATGGCTATTTGTCATTTAAATACATCTGGTTTTTCCTCTTGCATTTTGGTAATTTATTTTCACTGCCAGAGTCGGGCATGGACTGCTGCATATAAGTCTAGCTTTTTTTCAGATGTAAAAGTAATGAAATAGTTGTATTGTGTGTGTAGGGCATTTGCTTCTGTTGGTCAATGGTTTAGATGAGTTCTAACCTGATTCAGACATGGTATGTAATCTTTTGTTCCATCTAAAGAAAAGCATGTATGCATGAAATTATGTATATGTATACATATCCATTTAACTCAGAAGATACTAAAATCCTTTTAGAATGAAAGTTGAAAAAAATTTCAAAGTCAATTTGGTTATTCACTTCACATCCATATCTGATAGAAGCAAATACTGAGTTCGGTTCTGTTGGAAATACACAAGAATGATAATTTTAATATCAGACTTTTTTTTTTTTTTTTTTTTTAATTTAGTTAATATTTTCACTTACCAGAGACCCATTAAGCTGAGAAAAATATAAATTTGTTTTGGATGTGAAAGTATGATCTGAACAATTGATTTTGATTTTTCACTGAAAATCATTGCTTTTTGCTTGAAGCTATATGTGATCAAGATGTGAACATGTAAAATCAGAGGCAAAATTCAAGAATAACATTGTTTATATTCTTGCCCATGTGAGTAAAAAGGAAAAACCCCTTTCTTTTTAATCCAAACTTCTATTCCCACTTGATTTATTACAGTGACCTGATAAACCTGCTATAGTGCTTGGTATCATCAGTACCATGAAAGGTAGCTTTTTGTTTCTTTCATACCACAGGAGTAATACATAAAGGATACTTTTATAGGTCAGAGCAGAGGTTTTCTTCTACAGTGAAAACGGAGATGTTATCTGGATAAGACATGCATCCTGTGATTTATGTTCTATCAACACATGAAATCTTCAAAATGCTCTGTGAAACAGAACTTGGAAACATATTACAGATCCAACTATGAATAAAAGCTACTGGCCTATTACATTGCTATTAGTACCGAATACTAACATGTTTGAAAATAAACAGACCTCCACTGATTCTTGACATCAAGATAAAATTGCCTTTGAGAAATTATATCAAAGAAGGCTTTTGACATAATGACTATAATGCTTATATCACCTCTGCTAATGACTATGCAAATATGTTCCACAACAACAATAACAGCCCTAGCTTTAGCAAGAACAAATATTCTTTCTGGATTTACTTTCTATGTGCCTGTAAATCTTTCCAAGTGTCTATATTATGCCAACATACAAAAAGTCTGGACATAATATTTTTTGCTAGTACAAATAGAGGCGTGCAACAATCCTTTGATTTAACTGGAGTTACATTACTTCACAGAGAGAGAGAGATTTTCACTCTCATAAAAAAGAACATCAGCTTCAGTGTTGTAGTAAGCCTTCTGGCGACAAATCAAATAGAACTTATCTGTATTTCCGTAGTTCAGAGAAAAGTACACTTGCTTTCTAAAATATTTGATAACATCTAACTTGAAACCAGCTAACTTAATGTCCATTCTCTGGGAAACTCTAAGAGTTGATTTTATTTAATCTTAAATAGAAATAAATACCTTTTTAAAAAAATAATTTTGGTGAATAAGAACAAGGAAATAAATTATCTTGTATTCAGATATTTTGCATAACGTAGAGTTATTTGGTTGGAAAAAGTTAAACACCATTTTGGTTTATATCATTCTGATCTAATGTTACTGTAATTTTTTTTCCCAATGTATTGGTAATATGTATTAAATATGGCCTGTTGCTGCATTAGTATGTTAAAATCAGTAATCCTCCCTAATATTTAAAATAAGGTTTTTGTTTCTTGTTATTCTATCTTACTGAAGTGAAATGTTCTCTCATAATTTTATGACAATGTTGTCAAAATTGATGAAAAACTTTTAAATTGATACAAAACTGTATTTTTAAAACTGTCATGCTGAGAATTTTTCACCTAGTTTTCATTTTTTCTACCAAGAGCTATTGCCTTTTCAGCAATCCAGAACCTCCAGGCTGTTTTGCCCAAGACGTAGTTACAGATATTTGTTCTCTGTTACAAAATTTTCTTTAAGACTTTCAAACCCTGTTACCTTTTAAAGAATCTGTTTACTTATCTGGATCAAAGTTACTGATTCTAAAAAAAAGTATCAAAACTGCAATTTTGAGAAAAACTAGTAAGACTGATATAGGCTCTAATTTATGCTCCTCTTACGTCTTCACAAAATCAATGTATTTTAATGTCTATGCAAACATGTTAGATTTATAGCATTATTTCCAATCTGACAAAAAAAAAAAAAAAAAAAAAAAAAAAAAAAGTTAAGCTATTTCTGATACACTCCTGTAGTCTGAGCAAGCTTATAGCAATAACGTGTTTGATGAGAACAATGTTTTGAAAGACAGTGCACATTTTTGGACCAGGAATTGCTGTCTCTCAAACAATATCTTTATGTCTCCTTTGAACATGGAGGCCAATATTGAAGGAATCTAAAAAACCCACACACTACTCTCTGGCACGAATTTATTGTCAAAGAGGTAGGGTAGGAATAGCTAGGAATAGGGAGATCTATCCTCTTCAGTTCTGGGGACTAAACATCCTCATGTATTGTGGAGCACTTATGACCCTGCTTAGGGTAGTATGGTCAGGTTATGGTAGCCCAGCTGTGCAGCTATATACCTTCCCTTTTTCCTCATTCTTTTTTCAAGCCCTGAATCTTGCCCTTTCCTAGAAGGGAGGTGAGGCCAACTTTGTGCCTCTGACTGAGAAAAGTCTAGCATATATGACTGGTGAGATTGGTGCTGTTATCACAAAAAAAATCACCTATTTTTGTTCCTTTTGGGAAAGGTGGCTCCTAGTGTAAGGCTTCTGAGATGTAGTTCACTATTAATGTCCAGATTAATCATTGCAATATCTTTCTGGCTGGCCTAGGAATGAACTAGCGCCCTTTTCCCACAGGAGCCGACTCAGACCTCATCTGATCCATGAGTGGTCCCATGCAGAGGACTATCTGTGACTGTATTACATGATGCAGGAGCATGTGTGACATCTTTCACAGTGCTAAGAAGGTAGTTGCTACCTTATCAGCAAATACAGGCCTGGTTGTATTTGGTGCCCCAGAGTGGCTTACTTGTGGCAGTTGAGTCTGTCCTGAGATTTTGTGAGAGATGCCTAGGATCATGAAGATTTTCTATTTCTACCCATTTCTTGATCTGATTTGAGCCTTGACTGGCTGAGTGGAGGGATATAGAGAATGCTTTATATATTCTCCAAAATGCAAGGATTTATCATTTTGTGTAGGATATCAAGCTGGATAAATCAATAGCTGAGTCTGGTGATATTCATACTATCAACTGCTATTCATAATTCATACTATCAACTGCTGAAGTGGAAACGAAGACAATTTTAGACTAGAGCAGGGCTTCGAAAACCAGTAACTTTCTAGGTATTTAGAGAAGTCATTGGAGATATGAGCATATTCTTTGGGCTTTGTGTTATGAACAGTTAAATTGACCTCTGGGTGTAAGGGAGTAAAAGAAGATGTCGCCAATTTAAAAATGAAGATGTAAAAAGTAATGACTGGGCTTTGCTTTTTTTTCTAAACTGTAGTTGATATAATATGTTAACATCTTTCATAAAATAATTTATCTCTCATAAAGACTTTATTTTTTAATCTATTAAATTTTAGTTAACCTATTAAATTTTAAATCTACCATCTCCTCTACTGTTTCTTCCCTATAAACTAATTCTATGCTAGAAGAAGAAGCCTTTATGTTCTTTAAAATAAGCATTTAGTTTGGCAATGCAGTTGGTGCACTAATTAATATAATCAAAACCATAAACCATTACTGCAAGCTTGAAATGGACAATTTAATGGACTGAGTTTTATGTAGTTTCTAATGAAAGTTGACCCCTTTGGTTAATCAGAATTCATAGTAACACAGCACTGTCTAAGTGTTGCATAAAATTCTTTACCTGAAGCTAGCAAATAGACTGTAGTTAAAAGAGGAGGGGGGAGGAACGCAGTGAAAGAGACCTCATAATAATAAAAAAGCCCTCATAAAAGTCTATCATGTGCATTTATTCAGGTTAGTTATGTGATACTATTCAATATGCTCTAGAGAAGAAACTGTTTCTAAAAGAATAAGGAAATCCACAATTACAAAGATGTGTGGTATTTTAATCTAAGTGCTGCAATAGATCCAATATAATTCTTTCACTTAGACTTCAACTACACAGTTATTAGTTAAGCAAAGTGACCTAACAGTACTTCACGTTCAAGGCATAATTTCATGCCAAATGTATAACTGGTGAGATATGAACATGAAGGATTCAATAATTATTTTTATTTTAACTACAATCAGTCATTTTTCATTTTGATTGTCAATGTTTAGAGAAGGAATGCATTTGTAGAAGCAGTGGTACAAATATTGCTAGAAAGAAGGATGAAAACAGTGAAGTAATCTTAAAAAGAGAGGAAGTTGACCCCAAAATCATAAAATGGAAAAAATAATGAAGAGATTGAATCTGTACTCCAATGATGTGAAAGGAAAAGTTACCAAAGATCTGAATTTACACAAGATTGCTTACAGGGCTGATCTTAATTCCCTTACTACTTATGTACCTTTAACTTTGGATTATATCAGATTAGTATCTTTTATCTTTTCTCTCAACTATGAGTGTTGGGAATTTGAGGATGTTTGTTTCCAAGGTTTCTATTTTTTTTCACTTTAACTTAAAAGTATAATTTTTTGATTGCTTTAAGAAAATGTAGGGGCAAAAATACCGTAGTGGCAACAATTTTCTGTTCTTAGGTGAGAAAAGAAATGAAAATAAAGGCAGTTCTTTACTTCCTGATCACAGTAAGAAAATTTGTGCTTTAAGAACATTATAATAATACATGGGACAGATGCCTGATTTTGTAAGTACAATCTTGGCTGATTGTACTTGTAAATAATGCCATTGGTACACTGGTTCATATGTGATCTACATTTCATAATGTTTACTTATTGTGATTTTCATTAACAGAAGAGGTACCTTTTTTCTAAAAAAGATAAAAAAATCACAATTATACTTCATTTCAGGATTAAATGACCTATATTTCTAATGAACTTGTTAAATGAAGACCATCACTCTGCCTATCTGTAAGGAGTATGTATACAAAGAAATAGTCACTGACAGCCTGTGAGCGTGTGCCCTGTAGCCATTTCTTAAATGTAAATAATTATTTTGAAATATCTAATTACTTGTATTTTAAGAATGTAAAACATTCTTAAAAGAAAAAAAACTCAGTGCAGTTTATTGCTACTACTTCTGAAATAATGCACAGAATTTATTGATGTAATTGCAGTACTGAAATAATCCTGATGCCTCTCTAGTATTTTTTCTTTGGGACTTTGAGGTTCAACTTATATTTCATACTTAATTTTTTGGGAGAGAAGGGGGGATGCAAATAAAGAACTGGTTCCTGAGCTTCAGGGATTTACAATTTTGCCTACAAGTAGCATTTACATTTCTGTGAGTCATTTTCTTAATGAATAAGAATGTTTCAAAATTATTTACATTCACTGGAAATAAATTTAAATTCTGAAAATTGCTGATTTAAGGCTGTGCCATGACTAGTCAATATCCGGTGTAAACAGAATTTACAAATATTCTAGTCTCCTAATGCACTGCTTTTGGAGGCAGGGGTCTAATAGGCTTAATCCCTTTGACAACAATTGGATTTGCAAAGGCTGTTAAGACCATGAGATCAATAAAATTAAATTATTAAACACTAGTGTTTAGAAGTGTCACAATCAAATGCTTCCTGTTATATTTCAATACTTATCACATTTGTGCCAAAGAAATCTCCACAAATCATGCTTTCTGGTTAATTTAATCTTCCACGTGATTTCTACAGGCGAAAAGCAAATGAAAAAGGACAGATTCTCCTCTCATTTATCACACTGGAAATGAAACATCTCTGTTCATATGGTGGAGTTCACTGAAATTAACTTTGTGTGAGCAAAGACAGATTTTGATCTTCTTGCTCTTCTGTAATTCAGAAACTACGATTATTCAGGTAAGAAAGCTGTTGGGTAGGAAAACAGTCTCAGTTTGTGTAGAAACTGCAGAGAACTTCAATAGCATCATACAGTTCCTGGAGGCTTATAATTGGTAAGCGACTTATGGTAATTGTCAGTTCCCTCCTGTCTTCTCTTTCATAAAGCTACTCATAATAAGTGGTTGTATAGACAAAAGACAAATACACGAGCGTAGCAGAGATTATACTTCAGCATTGCTGTTTTATGTTAGCTTGCTTCAATGTCTTTTCATGAAGGAAAGCCTCCATTTTAGTTTTTCATTGTGTTTTAATATATTTTTATTCCTAAAAATAGCATGTTTAGCAGGTGAATGCTGTATAACCACTTTAAAACACTTTTGGAATACACCCTTAGAATATAAAAAGTGGCAAACCACATTTCTCTAGGCAAAAGACTCTCCAACAAATTGGTTGATTCTCTGGGCTCCAGCCTCCCTATTTCCCAACCATATCAGTCCAGTATTTGTTAGCCCTTCCACTTCGAGGACTGATTAAGATGACTCTGGAACAGTCTTTAATACAAAATTGAATGTAATTACTGGAGGGGGGAAACCAAAACAACCCGCAACACATTATCAAGGAAAGTAAGTTTAGCACAGCCAGACATCTTGCTACATATTTCCTTACCTCAGCATGATTTCACTCTCTCTGGCTGTATCAATCTCTACCTACAAGTAGAGAAAAACAGCCTATTTGTTCTTAGCCATGAGTCTTTCTGTAGGTTCGATATCAACATTTGTCAACCAACACTCCAGGCATCCTTCCACTAACTAGTTGGAGGCAGCTAGAGATATCTCAAACCAGAAACACTACCATTGTTTCCTAAGGAACCTGGTCAATGTTTATTTAATCTAACATTGTATTATTCCTTAACAGTTTCCTTTCACCTAACTCCTAGCAGTAATGCAGGATAAAATACTAAAGAATGCAGGAGCAGATGACTAAAATATACACGTGTGTACATGTTTGAGACACACATTCAAACACATTTTCCATTCTCCAAAGCAAACAATGAAAGTACTTTTTTTTCTCCAAAGTAGGGATTTGTGGTGCCTTTCTAGCAACACTTGGTAAGATAAAGCAATCAGTCCATGAACCAGAAATTACAGCAATAGTACAGTGACAGAAATTGCATTGTAATGAAATGGGTATGTTTTCTCAAATCTGCCAGGCAAAATAGACCCTCATGATCTCACTTAAGCAATGCACAGTGAAGGAGAACAAAGCCACATTCTTACAAGAAAATAGCTCAATACTAACCTGGTTTGCTGCTTTGTTAATTTAAGTGTGTCACTTCATCTTTCCCTGCCTCACTTTTCTTATATGTATACAGGGATGATGAACTACTGAATCTATTCAGACTAGTATGAAACAGCAGTGTAAATTATTTTTTCAGGAAAGCCTTTTCCTTCGTGAACTTCCTTTATATAGAAAGAACTGTTAGGCCAGTGAATTAAAAAAGGATTAAATTCTGCTGCTGTATGAATGCAATAAGAATTCTATAATTAAGACCAGTTGGTCCAAACATCTAAGTACTGTGGACAAATTCTCAGCTGGAAAATGCACTCTGAAATATAGATTTCTTTTTTTTTTTTTAAATATGAATCAATATTATTAGTCAATACAACAATAAAATATGCTTAGAGAATTATGTAGAAGTTGCAAATTCAAAATACATGAACTTACGGTGCAAAGTGAAGGAAGTCAGTATACAGACTGAGTTGCTCTGTTAGCTCTAGAGAAGCCACACTGTTTCCTTGCACCTTGTTCATGGACTCAAGAAGTAGTCAATCCTATTCCTCAGCTCTGCCACATAAAATAGGAAATTCTCTAAGAAGTTTAAATTTTTCCAGAATGTGAAGTTTGCTGTGGGCTAAGATTTGGTCTCTGACACAAGTTTAAATCCTAAACAGCAGAACTCAAATCAAGACAGGTATAGCTAGAACTGGAAATTGTGAGATCTGGTCACCAGGTAAGTTTTCCATTCAGATCCTTCATTATTGTATGCCACGCTTTCTTCCAGTTTTGTTGACATACATTCTTATATTGATACCTCTTTTCCTGGCTCAATTTACTATATTCTGCCTTTGTGAGAGGGGTTTTTCTGCAGTTATTTCCTTGTCTATTTTTGCTTTGGATTACCAGAGATACTCATAGAAAAAAGACTGTGGGGATCTTTATAAAGCATCCCTTTTCTAACACATTCATCTTGAAAATGATTGAACTATCTAGCAGAACACTCACGAGTAAAAAATAAATGGATATACTATGAGAGAAAGAACTATTGTACATTCTATGTCAGCTCATCACATCAAGCTGTTCTGCGTAGCTAAAATGATGAGTGCCTGGTGGTTTTTATATATACATCAGTATCAATTTATTTTACAAAAAGTGTATCATGAGAACATAATTGGATCTAAATATATTATGCAACTGGTATTTTTTTTCTTCATGAGGTGGAGGCCGGGGAAATTCTCAGAAAGTGTGCTGTGAAATACCTCAATTGCAACTGAAAGTCTTATGAAGACACATAAATAAAAATATGTTTCATATATTATGTCTGTTATTTAATTATTGTGTTTAATTATTGTATTTAATTAGGAAATTTTTCTTATTCAGTAGTCCCAAATATCTTCTGCTTAAAAGAGATTTTAAATATTTTTATTGAATTAAAATAAGGTTCTGAGGCAATCTCAAAGGAATGAGATTCTCAAACACCACACCTAGTATTGAAGAGGTGAGATCAGCAATTTTTTAAGAAAATGTTGGCTTAAAATTGCCCATAGTTTTGCATTCACCTGACATGCAGAAATTTCTTAACTTCTGTATTTCTTACAAAACACTCTGAACCTCTCAGGGTTGCGCAAAAATGCTGAGAACTGATCTCTAAAAATGTTGAAAATTTTCAACAAAAAGAACTTGGAAAGAATCTTTTATAAATTTCAAGATTTTTTTTTTTCTTTTCTCTTTGATTTTATGAGTTCAACTTGTGACTTCATGGTGAATGTATGCTACTGTTATCATATTTAATGATCAGCAGTCAGGGAAAACGTAATATTGAATTACGATCTGATGTGTCACAGAGGCCTTTTTCCATGTCCTGTTCTGAATTTTGTGTGAATTTAATTAAATGAGGGTTTTTGTGGTGGTGGTGGTGGTTTTTTTAACCATTGTATTCCAAGTAACTAAAGTTGAGGCATAATTTTAAATTTCTCTTCAGAATAATGAAGGAGCGTGCCACAAATTCTTTGCAATTTGCATGGAAATCATGCATTGATAGAGCATAGATCTCCCACTAATAGAATCCACACTTTACATTACTTTTAAAATAAACTGCTTTTAACTCCATCAAAGCTGTCTTTCAATGAGCTTTCTGAAAATAGAGAGAAGTTTCTTGATTTGATAGTCTGAGAAGGGTTCAAAAAAAAAAGGAAGAAAAAAAGAAAAGAAATAGTTACTGAAATGAATGGTAAACTCCTCATGCTTTAGGGAGAAATTGTTCTCAGAATATTCATATGTAAACTTTATGAAATGAGGATTTTAAAGTACTTCATGGCATTGTACATCAAACTGAAAAATTGGTTGAACTCAGATTACAAGCAATATAGGCTTGAACATGGAGCTAATAGATAATTTTGCACATTAAACATCTTAAAACTTGCAAGAATATTTGATGCTATGGCACTTTTAAACAACTTCAGCCTAAACAATTTATTAATCTGTATATGTCATTGGCTAATCACTATAAATATATTTTTGAGACATTCATTTAGATTTAAAAAAAAAATTCTGCAGAGTATCCCAAACCCTGAGGGTATTGATATAGGGGAAATGACTCCAAATTTATGGTAACGATTTTCTTTTAAAAAACTGAAAATTATATATAAAAGCATTTATTCTGAAGGGCAAATAAATTCTACCTGTGTGCATTGCTGTTTATACTGCTGGTGATTTATTGTCTTGTATTATCCTTAAATCATAGATATTAGGGTTAGGAATCACCTGTTGAGTCATCTAACCCATCTTCGTATAGCAGTAGGATTGCACTTACAATTTTTTTTATAGGTTGCCCCAGTATTTCTCTCTGTGGTATGCCTTGAATGTTTTTTGTGATAATAGCTGTTTTGGCTTGTTATTCCACTCTCTAACTGACCTCACTGCTATACAGCGCTTTTTTACTTTTTGGTCTCCATTTTCTTAATTTCAGGCCCTTACTTCTTCTTTTACTTACAATGACAAATTAAACTAAAACTGCTCTTTTTTTTTTTTTTTTTCTTTCTTTTTGGCAGTTCCTGGAAGATATTTATTTTATCACCTCTTGCTGGTCTTCTCTCTAGGCTGTACAGGTTCAGTGCTCTTAACCTCTCTTCATAGGTCATGTTTTCTAAACCTTTCAGCACTTTCATTGCTTTTGTCTGTACCGTAATGATGTAATTTTTTTACACCACAGAGACCAGAATTACAGTGCTCCAAAACTACCCTCTGCAATTTTGTGTTGTAGTCATATAAAAAAAAAATATATTTGCAATTATTGACAGGCATTAAAGCAAGATTTTAATCCATTTAAAATGTATTAAAAAGTGACCAATTCAAGATTTGCTGAATGCCTATTTATACTGTCACCTTATTTTTAATAGGATAGAAATTAAAGTGATGGAGAATAGATGCCTTGGTTTGAACACTATTTCACTATTCAACTCTTGTTGAAGGTGCTGCTCTATAAACTGAGTGGTTTGGTTGTGGACTCTTAGAAAAACACCAAACAAGCAGTAAGAAAAAGCTTTTTGTCATAATATAGTTCCTTTGATACAGCTTGTCTTTTCTCATTTATAACTAGCACGTACACATGTTACGGCATGTGAGGCCTTGCATAAAAAGACACTACCCAGCTTCACTGTAACAAATCTGGATTATTATAACCTTGTATTTATAACAATGAAACAGCCAGTAACAGTGGTTTTATTACTATTTAGATTTACTGACATGAATCTGTATGTGGCTCCTTTTTTTATATATATGCTGTATTACACGGGAACATAGATACACTTTTTTCTTTTTCTATGCTGTTTCTTTCTAACACACTATTTAAATGTTGGTCAATGTAAGGGACTGAAATGAAAGTACTAGATCCTGATGTTTAATTTGAATTGTTTTTTTTCTTCAGTCTTCTTACACAGCACATCACTAAGCTCTATTGAAATAGATCTTGTTTTACATTGAATGAGCCCTTTCCTGCCAAGCTGCTTTTCAGCTGCGTGGCCTCCAGCATACATTGGTGCATGGGGCTGTTCCTCCCTAAGTACAGGACTTTGCAGTTCTCCTTGTTGAACTTCATGAGGTTCCTGTTGGCCCATTTCTCCAGCCTGTTGAGGTCTCTCTGGATGGCAGCACAACCCTCGGTGTATCAGCCACTCATTCCAGTTTTGTGTCATCTGCAAACTTACTGAGGCTACACTCTGCCCCATCTTCCAGATCATTAATGAAGATGTTAAACAGGACTGGATCCAGTATAGATCCATGGGGTACACCACTAGTTACTGGCCTCCAACTAGATTTTGTGCCACTAATCACCACGCTCTGATCCTGGCCATTCTGCCAGTTTTCAAACAACCTCACGCTAATGTAGGACTACTGTGAACAGAGATCTGAAATACAGTCTTGACTCTCTGTCTAGAACTTCTTCCTGACAAACATAAATATGTTGACATCTTAACAGCAAGGGAGTATTTTTACCATCTGAAAGCATTATGTTATTCGGTTGAAAATTCTCCTTTTTTGTTAAGGTCAGTTAGTTGGGTAATGAATAATTTTGGATTTGAAGTTAATTGCATGAACTCAGAGCTTCTTTCTAATGTGACTGAAATCAGGAAAAGACTTATTTTGAGATAAGACTCAAAACTTTGACAGTATTTCTCCCTGGTTATTTTTATACTTTAGGCCTCTTTCAGTCTTTCCCTCTCAGTCTAATGGTTGACTGTTTGTCTCATACTTTTTACTTGTGATCATAGAGATATGATGGTTCTTTTTCATATTTTTCCCCATACTCATCCTATTTTCATCTTCTCTGCCAGTCTCTCCTGCTATTGCTAGTCCTTTCCATTTTCTTCCACTCACTCAATGAGTCTTTCTGTCTTTAGTGTCACTAGTTGTGTCTTAATCCTTCCACATATGCTTAATCATTCTTTTCCTATTAGTACTTAGTGCTCTCTAAGGTGCTTAGTCCTAAGATCACTATCACAGGCTGTTTCGATCAGATTTTTCATGGGTAATTGACCTGTCCAGACAACAATTCTTCTTTCTCTCTTCCCCTGCTTCTTGTGTAGTCATTCATACCAATGCAAGGAGGATGTCCACTGTTACAGGACCAACATGGAAAACTTTTGTAGTACTTTGGTTTATCCATTCTATCTTGATAAGATGTGAACAACAGATGTTAAAAAAAAATCCGTTGCTTCTGCCATCTCCAGCAATTTAAATTTGCTGAATAAAACCCCAAATTTATAATGCACATAACCTTAAACCTCATTCATTAGAGGAAAATAATCTGCATTGAGTCTTTGTCACTTACCTCTTTAAAGCAAAAAATGCAAAATGTATTAAGTTTGTAGTGTCATTTATGAAGTATTATGTACTCACTTTTGTGGAAAAAAGTTTCAAATAATCTACTGAGGCTGGTTACAAAATCATTGTAATAAAGTATTAGTGCAAACACAAGTTAGAAAAAACAATAGAAATATAAATAATTTTTAAACTGAAAACCTTAGATCATCTGCTTAAACAGAATACATTAGCTCCAAATTTTCCTACCTAAAAAAATATTTTTCATAAAAATATTTTTCTTTAACATTTCACATGTTGAAATTGCAAGTTTCTGTTAAAAAAGTTTTAAAATTACGTGAAAGCAAAGTCCAGTAAGCACCACACATGCAGAAATTCATAATGTCAGTCCCATTTCTACTGAATTGATTCTGTATTGTAAGAAACTCTCAGAAATAAAATGTAGTCCCTAACTCTGATCTATACTGCTTGAAATCTTCTAAATGTGAGAATAACCCTTGAAATATCTACATTCAATGTTGTTCTGATATCTCCTGTTAACTGCACTCTGGATGAACATTCTCTGAATTTCTATATGAACATAAAAATATTGTATAGCCTTAGCAGCATGAAAAATCAGCTGTTCATAGCTGTTCAATTCTTTAGTATACAATTTCACAAGCAAATGTAAGCTTGGTGATAGCAATGATTGTTTCCCTTAACAGTAACCCCTTCTGCTCTCTAGGAAAAATTGAATTAATTTTAGAAGATCTTTGCAAAGCTCACCATAACACAAAATCCATGTAGTAGAGGGTAAAATCTTTTATGGCATATATGTAATGAAAGACAGTTCTGAGCTACCTTTGACACAGTGGAAGAAGAGACTGAAGCTGTGGCTGAAGAGACAGATAGTAGTGCACGTACATATATGTATCAGGAAGATCTATTTACAATACTTAATAAAGACAGTACTTCTAATGCTGTCTGGTAGCATTTTTATTTGTTCAGTTCCCCCTAACTATGTCTTTATGCAGTTAGCAGCATAAAATTTATGTTACTATCTGCTGAAAGTGAGGGAAAGGGATGAACAAACATTCTCTGCTTTAATTGGCAACTTCTGCCAAGCTTTCTGGAAGCCTGAGATGCAAAATTCAGGGTGTATAAATGATATGTTCCCCTTTAATTATTACAATTGCAATTGCTGATCCAATAATTGAACATGAAAATGATTGACTGTGTGTCCAAGTGCAGATTTGTGTCCTCTATAAGTCAACTTGCCCAATTCCAGTAATTAATTGCATGAGCCACTGAATATGAAATGGCTGCAAAATGCTATAATTTTTATTTGGTCATAATTTGCATGATGTATAAATGCCTAAGACAAAGGCCTGAGGGTGAACACCTAAGATATTAATAAATTTAGAAGTTTTGAAATATTTAGAATAAGTCCTGTATGGTCATTTTCATGTGGCAAAGCTATATGCAATAAGTAACATCTGTATGAGTGTTATTCTTATCTGTTAGCTTTTTAGCCAGTTGGAAATGTGTAAGTTAACCAAAAATGGTGCAAGACAATACAGCATCAGGCATACATGTACCTTTAAAAAGATTTGATGATGTGATCATTTTGGAGCAGTGTAACTGATGCATCCATAGTGTGAATCTGAGAAGGGTAAAATTTCTGCTGTGTCTCCAAGGGGAATATTATTTTACTTTAAAGTAAAGATTTTTTCTTCCAGCTGAACAAGGACTCTGTCATGGAACTGAGATTTATATATTTCTCTTCCATTTTTTTCTGCAGTGCAGACTTAGTTAAAAAATAATCAAAAGATTTTTTTAAAAAGTCATTGAACTTGTGCAAATCAAAGGGGTTCATTTTGGAAATTCTTTTTTATTTTATTTCTTTTTTTCTCTCTCCACTCCCACTTCTCTTTGTCTCTTTTTTCTCTGAATTTTGAGCCTGAAACAACATTAAAACTTATATAAACAGCATTATATGGCATATACGGAAAATCCCAAAGAGGATTTTCAGTCATTTGCATTAAGTATACACTATAATTTCCTGTCTGAAAACCATATAACTCTTAGAAGCCAGGTCTCCCTGATGTATACATTTTTGATTCCTTATCAGCTCTTTTCATTCTGCCAGATCATAAGACTGTAAGAGACCTCCAGGGTCATCAAATTCAGTATTGTGCTATCGCAGGCAACAACATTATACTAACCCTTTTATGAGTCATTGAGCTGGATCTTAAAATTAACTAAGTGGGATTTGGGGAGCTTTTTTTTTTTCTTTCTCTTTTTCTTTTCCAGTTAAGATACAGCAGTAGGAACTGTTTCAGCTTGACAATGATCTGCTAAATATTAGAGATTTGTAATTTTGACCTAAAATTCTAGCCTAGCTAACAAAAAGTATGCCAGAATGCCTCAGTGTAACTACATTGCAGTTTTGCACGGTTAAAGATGGTGCAAAATAAAACCTTTGTGTGAATAACATAGCAATAGCAGGTAGCTCAGGACTGATGATACTGTAACTGTGGCAAAACAAGCTTAAATTTACTGGTAAAAAAAATCAATGCTCCTGTTGCCTCCCCTTCCCTTTTTAAAAAAAAATTATTTGATTGATTGTATATTCCAGATGCTACAGCTTTCAGTGGATTTTATATTGGTATAGTAAAAGTGGAAGGATTTTTGCCCATTATACATCTGAATAACAATCAGACAGAATCTGGCATCCATTTTGTTGAATATTAATTGTATTCTAGAAGTTGGGCATTCATTTTACAGGCTCATGTTGAGTAACATCTAATGCACAAAATGTCCCCAAAGCCAAGAGGAATTTTTGTGGTATCAGAAGCTACATAATAGAAACAAAAGTGGCAAAACATGTCCATTAACAAAAGTGCTCAGGGGAACATCAGTATCTGCTCCGTTTGTGGCATCTTTTACTACATTTCTACCATAAAATTATGGCTTCCTTGCCAACGGCTGCTCTCTCTATGAGTTAAACCTCATTTAAGTCAAACCACAGTAGTTGTAAGGTGATTCTCCTGTGTACTAGCAGTGTATTTATCCCCTATTTTCTCTTTCTTGCCTAGAGAAATCCACAACCTCAAATGAGGTGTCAAGACCTAAAAAATATGTAAAAATAAGAACAGAATTGAAAATCACAGTATTCCAGGTGAGGAGCTATCGCAGATATGTCTAATAAGAGCCTGCGTCAGCCAGAACATGGAGTTGGATTTGTCAAGGCTTGTGTATTCCTCAAAGTCAATTTAAAAAAAAAAAGAGTTTTAGACAAAAGCCAGATTTTAGCAGAAGGTAAACAAGATTAAGGATAGAAATTTCACTCATTGGGTCAGAGAGAATAGAAATATAAACAGTTCATGTGAGAAAATCTATCCTTTCTACTGAAACCCTTGCAGGAAAGTTTCAGTATGCTCAGTAGCTTTCAAGGTTACAATCAACCTTGTGCGGCTCCTTTCGGTTCCTACATCACTTTAGTCTCCTTTGAGACCTAGCTGCCTATTCCCTGCTCCTCAGTATCTCACTATGACAATCTCTTCTGTGTCTGCTTCATCCAGTCCTGTCTTTCAAGTCTGTCCCAAAGGAAAGACCACTTTCTTCTCCTTGTAGAGGTTTTTGTCTTACCCATTCCTTGTATAAGGTTGTTTTTATAAAAGAGAGATATATGAACTGCTTCTAAGAAAATATGGATCCTGTCCATATCTATAGCCAATAAGAAATGATGAGGAGTAAGCTTAGAGAACCTCCCCTTCACATGACATCGGTGATTAACCTTTTGGCCTGCAACTCTGCATGGGTTATCTTCTCTGGCATTTAGACAAGTAAGTAAGCATTAAAATTTCTATTAGAATCATACAGAAATCAAAGGCAATGCTCCTGTCTCCTTTGATGCAGTAATACAGCCTTAAGAGTAGTCACTCACGTGGGACAGAGCTGGGTTAAATTTTCTCTCTGAGAGAGTTTTAGACTTCTTTTTCTTCCAAGGTGAATGCTCTGTCAGAGTACAAAGGTTTTGGTGGATCAGTACTATCACTTAAAATTACTCCGTTTTCTAGGATATGAATAAATATTCATTAGGTCAAAGAATACTTGGGAAGGACCACACTTCGTGGTTTAATTCTCACCAAATGCAGAAGTTGGAGGAGCTGTCTGAATCCATGGTAATGCAATTATAAAGCACTGCAATTGTCACCACCACCTCCCACTCCGTGGGAAAATGTTATACATGTTTGATTGTCAATTTTTCTCTGAAAAATCCTCTGGCTGTTCAGTATAAGAGGAATGCCCAGTTTGTGTGCAGCAATCAACCCAAGCAGTTCTGGTCATGCCTTGAAACAGACAGATTCCTAAGAACCTTTTGATAGGTAGTGCTTTTTTCTATTTGTAGTAGGTGATTGAAAATTTCTGTCTCTTTAGCAGAAGAATCCACAAAGACAGTTTGGTGATACTTAGATTTCTGTGTTCTTTTATGGATCTTGCCTAGATACAGTTACTTGAATTATCATAACTTTTCATATCAACCAGAGCTGTGTGTCTGCTGTTCGGTTTAGGTGGGGTTTTTTTGTTTGTTTCATTTTTGTTTCCCTCATGCAATAAGTCTATAATAACAAACTTAATAACTCGAAAACTATTGCATGAATGTTATGATTCTGGCTCCAGATATGGATAGAAAAGTAAATTTGCCTTATCAAAAAAGTCTGTTGTGATACAAAAAAAAACCCCAATGCTACAGTATTTAAGGAGGGTTAGATGGAGGTGCATGCATGGGAACTTTCAGATCAGAGTTATTCTGTAATTAAGTAATTCTTATTGTTATTCTGTAAGTACAGTTAATCATGCACGAGAAAATGATGTAGCATAAAACTTTGATAAAACAGTGTGTAAGGTTGCTGCTGTTATTAATGCTGCTTCTGATTGGCATAGTTAGTGCTCTTTTTGTCTTAATCTGTGCATTACTGCCACTGAAAGAAAAGGCCAAATGCGAAAAATTCAACTTCTTATGAGTCTTATCTCATGAACCAACCAGTTGTATGCAATGTAAGTGCATACATATATTTCATGAAGTTCAGATGAAATTATGGAACCAGCTATACTTCTGCAGAAGATAAAACTGGAAGCACTTTGAACAACTTCAACACAATACAGCTCTTCTTCTATTGGAGTCCATGCCACTAACAGAATTTCTCCTCAAAATCAGTATCTACCATGAACAGCCTCCTATTCCTCTGTGAGCTTTAGATTAAGATGTAAGAAGTGAATACTTTCTTGGCCAAGACACTTTTCTTTGCTATGTCATCTGCAATATGATAACAAAGCAAGCGCAAAGGAAAAAGCTCTTCATTATCTTACACCAACCCTCATAAAAGTCAATGAAAGTAGTCCTTACAAGCAGGTATATCTTCTAAAAATTAACCCTAACCAATAATAATGAAGTAATTTCTGAAATCAGCAGTATTCTGATCACTAGCCTCTTGCTAGTATTAGCTTCACTGTTCCATTTCCTGCACCATCTCTTGCTGTCAATAATCTCTGATAAAAATATTTCATCTTTTTTGAGATTAATATTGCAGTTGGCTAGTATATTTAAGTTGCTATATTGTTTTTTCACTGTGCCACTAAAAAAAGAAAGAAAGAGAGAAAGGAAGAAAGGAAGAAAGAAAGAAAGGAAGGAAGGGAAGGAAGGAAGCAAGAAAGTAAGAAAGGAAGGAAGAAAGACAGAAAGACAGAAAGAGAGAAAGAAAGATGGGTGTAACTCCTGTTGGTGACTAAACATAATCTGGTTCAGAAAATAATTACAAAGGGAAAGGCAAATTCTAGTTCCAGACAGTAACTGTATCCATACACTCTGGAATTTGTGAGCTATAGATGTGTAATCTGTCCAAGATCCACACCTTCTATGTGCTTCAAAAGAGGGCAGGCTTAGTAACAGGGGGTGTCTTTCATCCAAGAAGATAACAAAAAGGAAAATTTGAGGTTCTTAAAAGCTTTATATTTTTAAACATAAAAAGCATGCTATTAATAATGACTGTGCCTTTTCCTATTTCTTTTTTCTGATTTTTGCTTCAATCAGTGATTCCTAGAGTCAGTAACAAGAGTTCTCTGCTCAAGTTTTTCTTAGATACACATACATTTTAGGATAGAAAATTACTGTTCTTTGCTTTGTTTGCCCTGAAACGAAAAGAACCAGAGAATATGCGGCTGGCATGCTATAGTCTTGATGAACTATTATCTAGTGTTGATCAAGGCTAGATTCTAGTTTAAGGCTTCTCAAAAGATTATGGAGGATAAAGAAGACATGTGTGTTCTCAATTCAGTGGCAAGACCAGGAAATTGAACAATAGATAAATTGCTGGGTTTCCACCAACGCAAAATCAAATTTTTCATAGTTTTTACTGAAGTACTTGATTTGAATCCAGCTTTACTTTTTTTTTTTTCTTTTTAAAACATTAAATCAGCTTCATTTTTGGGTGATTTTTACGTAATAGAAAATGTAGAAACAAGATCTGTGTTTTAAAGGAAGACTTACATATCAATCAAAAGCTAAAAGAAGGTAGCTTTCCTTTTCCTCAAGTCCCCCAAACCAATGGTTAGGGCAATCATCTAGACCACAGGAGGCAGTTTAAAATCTAACCTCTTTGTAATTTAGAGGAGGGAGTTGAACCAAGGCTCCCTTCTGCTGAAAAGAGAGTGCCTTATCCAAAGAGTCCCTTATCCAACAAATGTTGTTTTGTCCACTGACTACTACATTTTCTTTCACAAATAAGCTGTCTGTCTGTGGCCAGTTGTCCGATGACAGCATTATCTGTGCTTTGCCAAGTAGAAACCAAATGTTACAGCCATTATGGCCAATTATCTTTACCTCCTCTATGAATGTGTCATAGTCTTATCAATTCTTTCGAAGTTATACATCTAGATAAACGAGTCAAAGGGATCTATTACAAATTATCCATGCTATTATGTTAGAAAAAAAAATAATTTAAGTTGATCCTGTGCCCATGGAGTCCAACACCCAGGAGTGGGGGAGATGTGTCCAGGACTTGACAGTTTCAATGGATCTGTGCATCCTGTGTGCTCAGCACACAGCCCTCCCTCATCTGAGAACAGAGTGGGCCTGTGCTCCATGAGGCCTCTGAGGGTACAACACCCTGCTTCTTCATGCACACAGGGGCAAATTAATTACCATACTGGAACATCTCAAATATACTCCTACTGGAAAAGATATGGCCAATTGTTTCCGACTCTGTAGTACCTTACAAATTTTACATTAGTTTCTCACAAACAAGGAATGTATCTGTCAGAAGCTGTGGCTCTGCACTCACTTCTTCATGTAAAATCCCTTTCACTCTTCCCTTCCGGACCAACATCCACTGTGGTGTAGGATGCAGCTACTTTTGAGAGTATTTTTCAGGGTATTTTCTGCTGTTTTTCATTCTTAGGGTTCCAACTTCAGTATTACATCTTCTCCTTTATTTCTTGATCCCTATACTTTTCCAAATAAAGATGACATATAGTAAGGGACAGTCCAGACAGGTCTGATTATTTTTTGTGTTGATTATACGTTTCATCCAGCAAAAATTTGATAGTGAGGAATGAAGGCTAAGCTGGGGTATTTCTCAAACTCTGTGCCAGCCTCTCAAGGAGCAGACTTTGCCAATCTTTAGAAAGAGTCTTTGGAAGTTTCTGTTTTAATGGTTTAGAAATTTACCAGCATTTATTGAAAAGCTTTAGGTTCATTCATACATGTCTGCTGGTTACTGAAATGTGAATTAGAAGAAATTTGAGTTTTTCCTTTTATCATCTGCTCCTTTGGCTCAAAATCCTCAGAATTATCGAAAATAACAGGAATGATGAACTAAATAATTGCTTGGAGTATCTCAAGGAATAGAGATAATGTTTAAAAAAACCCAAACAAGCCATGAGATTAATCCAAAACGTACCAAACAATTCATCACAGTAGCTTGTGTCTATCCTAACACCGCACAGACAATGGTGTTTGACTTAACTAGTATTGTCAATATTTTAGTGAATTTTGTATTCTTCAATGGACTTGACTGCAATTTTGAAATGTTTTAATAAACACCATAAAAGAAAAATATAGCTATATTTATGCACAATGATCAAACTTCTCCAAACAATTTACCCTTCATGGGGTAAGTAGTCACCTGTTAGCTTACCTAGTTATAGCAAGCTGCAGCGGTAGCATTTTATCTAGCTAAAAATCATTAACTGCAATGGTTAAAAAGAAAACAAAACCAAACCCAACAAAAGTATTGTGATGACATATACAAAATTGTGGAAGTACTACAAATGACTGAAAAATGCATTAATTGTATTGAATGCTGAATGTAAAACAAATATAAGTGCCACTGATTATTTCCAATATGATTTAACTAAGATCTGTTTATTCATAGCTTATTAGTATGCTATGTATGAAAAGAACTAGCTGGGTATGTTTGTTTCTTTGTCAGAGAAGCTTACACATGCACAGAGTAAAATGGATAGGCTGCAAGAGCACCTGGTTGTTTGCTAAACAGAATAATTAACAACTCATAGGGTCCTAAATGAATTCAAGGATTATCTTTAGGACTACCTTTCTTAAGAAACAAAATGTGGGTGGAGTTTTTTTGCACTTTGATGATATAGATGTAATCTACATTAAAAGCTGATGTTTTAGAAAGAAATATTATTAGGTTTTGTGAAGTAAAACGTCATCGTAATAGGATGGGACAACTAATTTAATAAGTATAACCCTGTTTCTGATATTTGTGATTTTATATTTTTGTAATCTTGATTACATATTTTTAACAGCTGTGTTTTCACTGGTGCTGTCTCAGATTTAAATACATATCTCCTGATTTTTTATAGAAGTATATTTATGCTTCTTTTCAGTCATCACTGCCTGCATCTGTACAGTGGACTTTCAGTGTTATAGCGTAAATCTCTTCCACTAGAGCTATATTGTTATAATTATCACAGATGGCAACAGAAGTAAGTGGTTATCTCGCTGGACCAGGTGCTTGAGGAAGATACATAGCATAATACAACATTGGATTACATATTTATGAGTAAACACATTTCATAGAGAACATAGATGACTACTTAAATAAAGGAGTCCCTTTCTTGAAGGCATTGTGTCTAACAGATTGAGAGGTGAATTATGGGTCCACCATGTTACTGATTATAGCAACCTCTATTTTAAGGGGAAGAAATTCTAGTTTATAAAGGCAGTAAAATGTCCAATGAACAAAAATTACCTGGGAAATACGATCCTTAATTTTGGTCCTTTAATGGTGCAAGCTTTTACATTTGTTGTTGGCTTTCATTAGTTGATAGGTTTGCTTCCTTCCTCCTACCTCCACCCTGTCTATCTACAACAAAGCACATGTATAAAGGATTCAGACATGTTTGCAGTGACACTGCTATTTCAGCAATTCTGTCTCCTTCTCTTGAAAGGTTGTTCACTCAGAAAAATAGACTAGACATGTTCTTATATGCATGTGAAATACTCTTAATATTTCCCTTCTATCATTCCTCAACTCTTGCCAGACAGAAAGTAATAAATATGGTTTCAGAGAACAAATTTCACAAAAGGTATTTCCCAAGCAACATGACTACATTAACAAAACTGAGATGTCTGCTCCTTATTATTTCTGGGCTAGACAGTGATAAGCATGCTATGTAATACATTTTTTAATCTAAAAATTAATTTCATGAGAAAGGAAATGCCAAGTGGAAATGTCCATGCAAAAGAGGTTTTGTTTGCTCACTAATACCCAAATTACAGTTGAATATATCTCCCACAAGTAACTCAATATGGAAGTGTAATATCATTTGTTAAGTTATTGTGCCTATCTTACCTAATATGTTTTCCCAGGAAGAAAATAACAACTTTTTTTTCTCTAACTATGGGAAATTACAAGAACAACTTGGTAATGAAACAATGTGTAAAACATTGTTGTTTTGATCCTGGTGTCCCTAAAATCATGAGTCGGAGAAGATAAGTATTTTATATAGCTAGAAAATGATCACCCACTATTGTTTGTTGAGATCCTAAAGTAGTTTATGTTATTGTGTAACAGTTACCTTTAAATAATGTGGAACGCTATGCTGGTGTGTTTCCTCATTATGGGTTGAAGTCTTAACAACTGAACTGGAGTTCATTGTCAAGTATTGGGAAGATAGGTATAATAATCACTGCATCCCCTTTCTATAATTTCCCGTTTCTGCATGTTCCATGGTGTCTAGCAAGGCCTGGGGTGGTTTATGGTATCTGCTTCTTAGTAAAATGATGCAGTGGAAGGCTTTAGGGGCTGTGGAAGGATAACCCAAGACTGGAGCCTTGCGCTTATGTCATTCTTCTGTTTCCTTCTCCTCACATAAAAGCAAAGAGAGCATATAGATTTATCATTAGTGGCTATTCACAGGTCTTTCGAGAGCAGCAAAGACATTCTTGTGCTGCTCTGGCAGTGATTAGGCAACAATGTGTGACAGGATTTGGTGTCTCATATTTCCATCATACTAGTGACAGCTTTATTGTAGATTAGTAAGGATTTACATACGTCACTTGAAGTCAGATTCCAAAATTATTGTAAATGATATGATATCTACCTGTTTCTAATGTGAAATGAGCAGTTATAGTCCCACAGGAAAACTAGCAAAACACAATATTTTTTTTACTCCCTGAAGCATCCTCCTTGTTTCTGTGATAAGACTGGATTAGCACTTCACTCTATTGCAGAAACTTTAAACTAGTTAAATGCTACGGACAGGGTATACATTCAAGAAGAATCAGCTCTGACAATTCAAAACTTAAAACACCTCAAGCCAGGACATAAACCAGCATAAGTGATCATAAATTTAATTAAGATTATGGAGATGCACTGTTTTATAACACCTCAGAATCTTGTTTTCTGCCTTATAATTTTCAGCCCTTTTACCTGTGGAGCAGGTGTTTCCCTGCAGCCCATATAGAGGATCATGTTGGAGCAGATATCCACACTGCAGCCTGTGGAGGACCCCAGAGCTGAGCAGGTAGATTTGCTCTGAAGGAAGCTTCAGCCTGTAGAAAGGACTTACACTGGAGCAGGGGAGAAGCATGAGGAGGAAGGAGCAACAGAGACGAACAGTCATGGAGTGACTACACCTCCCCTTTCCCCATCCCCTGTGCTACTTGGGGAGGGAGGGGGAAGGTAGAGGAGTCGGGAATGAAAGAGTGAAGTTGAGCCTGGGAAGAAGGTAGGAGGGTATGGAGAGAAAGTGTTTTAGTTTTTACCTTTGTTTCTCACTGTCGAACTCAAATAGGGAATACATTAAGTTAATTTTCCCCTTGTCAAGTCCATTTTGCCTGTTATGGTAATTGGTAACTGATCTCCTTGTCTGTATCTTGACCCATGAGCTTTTACATCTTATTTTCTCCCCCTCATTTTCTTCTCCTGTTGAGGAGGAGGAGTGGAGAGGAGCTGGGTGGCTGTCTGTCCCCTAGCCAGGGTCAACCCACCAGAGTTCCTATATGCTGTGTTTTCTAGATCCTGGTATGTTATTTCTATTATTTGTGTTTGAAATTAAGAAAAGTTTTTGTTCAAGGAACACTTGAAAATTTGCAAAATGTGACACATTAATCTCATCATAACTCAATATATTATCTGTTACAACTGGTTGTCTGTAACTAGAGAAATATCTACCTAAATGAAATCTTAATGGAAAAAAATAGCTAGACAGTAGAGTTCAAGTGCTTATTGTTAATCTAGGAAGAAAGTAGACCAAGTTACATTAAAAAAAAATAAATATTGCAATGACAATGCTAGAATAACTAGACTGCCATTAAAAGCAGTGTTTAATAGGCAGGGAAATAATAAAAAAAAAACAACAACCCACAACAAAAAACAAAGTTCCAAGAAAATATGTAAGGCCAACAAAAGACTCTTCAGTCCAATTAAGTTGAGATATTTTAAGACATTGTCTGGCATCCAGAAGTCAATTACTGACAGATTTGCTTATCTATTGCAAGGAAACCGTTAATTTAGGGGCAGGAAAATTACTCTTTTTGTTATCTGCATTTCAAGGATAGCTGCTCTCATAATACTGACGAATATTTGTGTGCCAATGAATAAATACAAATGAACAGTCAACAACAAAACCAAAAAATGAGCCAAGGGAAATAAAACAGGTATCATGTTATAAGGGGCAAAAACCTGTAAAATATGATACCGTGTGCTTAGCTAGTATGTGATGCTTCACCTTCAGCATAATCAATGAAACATATAGAAAATGAAAAGTACAAAAACCATCTAGTAGGAGCTAAAAATGCATAGTATTGTTCTATTTTTTCTTGGTATTTTTATCATTATAGTTATAAAATTATGTATGTAATATAAACTGTCTCTATCTGAAGACTCCTTTAATCATGTCCTCCAATAGATCTTTGCCAACATGGTGCTTACATTCATTTACCTTTGGTTCATCTCCTCCATTGCCAGTAAAATCAATTTTGGAATTTACTTTTATTTTAATTTCCCATTAAAAGATACATTTTTTCCATCTTCATAAGAATCCTTGTGGCTATTAAACCTTCTTTTGCTTCAAAGAAACAAATAAAATGACCATTACTTAAGTTGAAATGATGGAATACCATCTCAACAATCTGAAATAAAACTTTGATGAATGCCAACTGAGCAAGAAAGATGCATTTGTGGCTGTGTTTGAAAGAAGTAGAAGCCAAAGGCATAGGGCCAAATATGTCTCTGAGGGCTTCTTTATAATGAGATAAAGAATCAGAACAATGATTACAGTAATTCAGATCAAAATATTTTCCAGGATTCCAGGAAGTTTACATAAACTGCATTATCAGTAGCAATTAAAATTCAAAATGCTACCATGCACTATTCAGTTCCATCATAACTGGCCTCACTCAAAACTTAGAAAAATCAAATAGATATTTTGCAAGTGCCTAGTGGCTATCCTGTTCTCATTCAGATTTAACAGATACTGAAACAAGTGTTCTGTTTTCCTGTCTTTGCAGCATAAATAAACACAATATTTTGGTGTCTGAAAGTCCCAAAATGTTCCACAGCAGGAGTCTATCAATATCCATTACCTTATCAGTATGTGTGCCTGATACGGATGGCATGCCATTGTTCACTTTCATTTTCTTTCTCTCCATCTCTCTACACCCTAAGTTAGCCAGTTCTGCTTCAGTACAGCACAACAATATAGCATAAATTGTCAGGTTTTGGTGTGACTTGAACCACTGGTATTGGTCTGCAGATGACTTTTTTTTTGAGTTGGATATGCCTGAAGGTAGCCAGCTATAATTTCAATTAGCAGTCTGCTACTGAAGGAAGACAATAAGCAACATCGTTATGGTATCACACTTTGGAATTTTTACTGCAAGGGAAAACGATCATGAAGCTGCAGTCACATGCAAGGTTCAGCAAATTTCTATTTTCTTAGAGAGCATATTGCCTGTTTCTTCTCAAAATAACTTCTGGGTGCCGCAGGGAAAAAAAAAACAGTGTTCCTGAATAAGAAAATTGCTGAGATTTATAGAAATATACCAAATTGAATGTGTGGAAAAGACACACAGTCAAAAGCTTAGGTTTTCTTTTTATTTTCTTTTAAAACGTCTTATTTCAAACTATTCTGAATGGCAACCAGCTTTGGTTATATATAATGATTCCCATTTTTTCAAGACACTTTCTTCCAAAATAAAAATTTCATTAGTATTGGGGAAAAAAAAAAAAAATCTCTTTCAGAGAAATAAGGCTCTCTTACAATCTTTCTTCTTTCTATTTTAAACTCTTTCTCCACATATGTTAAGACAACCAACCCAAAACACTGCATCCTATTGCTGTTGTGCATTAAGTCTTGTTATAGGTCTTTTTCTCCAATCCAGGTGAGACTACTGAAACCAAGTGAGGCGTCACCATTGCTTAAATTCTGTAATCCAAAAAGAAAAATAAAAACAACCAACAAGAATAACCAGAAAAATCCACAGACAGTACAGGGTTGCTTAGTCCATTACTCTCAGTGCTGTTATGACAAAAGTTTTTCTGACAAATTTTTTCCATTAAATCAATGGTTTGGCTTCAGGTTGCTGAAAGTTAATTTTAAGTAACAGTCTCTGGGAATATACAAGAAAGAGAGGAAGGAATAAAGAAAAAAATTAACAATGGGATTTTGTGGATTTAAAAAGCCTTTATCTTTGCTATTACCCGTGTTGGGGTAAACCACTCCTTACGTGGTCACTCAGAAGCTGTAAACTGGCAGCACTAATACCATATGATACTCTCTTAAGCTATCAGCCAGCAGATAAAGAAAGAAACTCTCCCTCATCTTTGTTCATCTTGTGTCACTGCAAATCTCACTGTACTGGCTTTGTTCAAGGACCAAGACTCATAAATACATTTCTCTAACTCACTTTCTTCACACCTGTTGAAACGAAAGGGTTAAATCTTTGCTTTAGCTAGCACAATGTTGCCTCCGCAAGCATAGATAAAGATGGCAGGAACCACATTGTTTGCAGGCCCTATTAGGCAAGGGAAGCCAGTTCCAACCAGCCTTGAAGATAACGACCCAGGACAACTCAGCAGTTTCAGCCGAAAGTGAAAAGTTTACTGTGAAGACTTGCTGCCTTCCTCCCAAAGACCCCCGCCTGCGACCCCCAGGTAGGAGTGCGCAAGTGCAAAGGGGAAGAAACTTGTGATACTGAATTCCTGGAACTAATTGTAATATCCCTGCCTATTCTCGGAAATCTAATAAATACGTATACCTATGTGGGATAAATATCTGGGCTTTTGTTCTCTGGGGTGGGCAAGTTTGGAGGAGCGAACCCCCTTGCCCCCGGCGCCAAAGTAAACATACCTGCTTTATAACTCTCCATGAGTTGTAGAGTGTGTTTCCGCACATCACTCTGATCTCCTCCAGTATGTTTTATTCAAGTTATGAGTTAGTATTATCAGACCTCACTGTTTAGGAATTGTAGGCAAAACATTTTATTATCCTCTCTTTCATTCTTATTGAATAAACAAGGATATGTTGGAAGAGAGACGTATTCTGTATGTACATGCACTGTTTACCATTAGGAATTCTGAATAAAACCTAAAGGCCAGCTGCAAAATAAGACCTATTTCTCATTGGTCATTATTCTACGTTTAAAATTATTACAGAAGAAAAAGAACAATGCTCACTACAAAAACACCCTAACTAATATCATACTTATCTCACTATAAGTACTACTGAATATAAATACCAATATAAATACAAATACCAATATAAATACACGTTTTTGTTTCTCAGTATGTTTTCTGTATCTTGCTTTCTTTTTCTTTCTGCTAGATTTTCTTTCTTTCAAGATGCTTTCCTTCTCTCACCCCCTTACTGACTGAGGTAGAATCCTTTTTTCTATGTAGGCTTTCTTGGTTTGATTGCTCTGGTCTTCACACCGGTCTGGGACTGTTGTGTTTCCTCCCAGAGCCATTGCAGAGCACGCTCAGGCAGCAGATTCTGTCTATGAGCCTTTTCCCATAACCTCCAGACTCTGATGGCAGCTAGTACCTTCTCAAGCATCAGATGGAGAGATCACGGTAAGTGGGAGAACAGTATTTTACTCCTCCCTGGGGCATGATTGCTATGATTAGCTAGATCTGCTCAAATGTTCAAGTGCGTGAAGCATCTGTTGCCTGAAAAAAAAACAACCCCGACAACACAGAAAGCTGTTCAACCCTGGCTGCCCCTTGACAAAGCAGCAAAAAATGTGAACAGCTTTGTAAATGTCAACCTGAGGTGTGGAGGTGTCTCATTCTCTATTCACATACCACTACCTGAGGCTTGAAATCAGGTGTAGAAGACAATTTTTACAACCGAGTGGGGACACACACACACACACACATGGAGGGGTGTTCGACTCTATCTGAGATGATTTATAAAGTAGTACTTTGTAAAGTAGACTTCCTAGGTGCTCTGTAGACATTGGCTGACAAGATACAACTACAGCCAACATTATGTTTGAAAGGCTGAACAATCCATATAACAACTGGGTTATCTGTTAATAAATAAATAGTATTATATAGGTTTTCTTTAGTATTGGAAATAGAAGGATAGTATCTCTAAGCACGAACTTCTACTAATACGTATTTTGGTCTAAATACATAAATTATATTACTCTATACAGTCTTTAAAGGAGCAGCAGCAGTTAGTGCTGGTATCGATCATCAATGGTATGAAATTTAACAAGAACAAATGCCGGATTCTCCACCTGTGATGGTGTAACACCAGGCACAAGTATATATTGGGAGAGGAGTGGCTGGAGAGCAGCCCTGCAGAAGGGGACCTGGGGGTGCTGGTCAGCAACAGGCTCAACATGAGTCAGCAGTGAGCCCTACCCAAAAGGGCAAACCGCATCCTGGGGTGCATCAAACACTGTATAACCAGTCGGTCAAAAGGGGTGATTTTCCTGCTATATTCAGCGTTGATGTGGCATCACCTTGAGTACTGTGTGCGGTTCTGGGCCCCACAATTTAAGAAAGATGGTAAGGTACTTGAATGCAACCAAAAGAACAAATCATAAAGGCCCTTATCTTGTTGTCCCAATACACTTAATTAGGCACATAAAAAAGTGCAAATGAAAATTTTATTGTTGGCAAAAAAGCTGAAACAAGTTCATTATGTTATGATTATCTAGGTTTCAAAATACTGAGAACATATTTCTGAGAGTTTTAAGTATGTTGTTCATTTCAGGCAGCATGGAATTGCTTTTCTTTTTATCACATTAAATTTTGACAATATCATAATATCAACCTTTTACCCCTGAGATTAAACTTTTTCTTCTGCATGATTCTCAATTACTAATTTGGTCAAGGTTAGAATCCAACTTGGGTCCTTTGGCACAAATGGAGAATAAATCAAGGCAGAAAGCTGAAAAGTGCTGCTCTTTCTAAAAGAACCTTTGATGAGCAAAAAATCATAATTTTATTTTAAGTGAGTTGAATCATGGTTAAATAATGCTGGACCACCAGAATATTTGTTTAATTGAATAGAGACATAGAATGTAGCAGAGGTAATTTGTCAGGCTAAGGAAATTTAGGTGTGATTCAATTTTCTTCACACACAAAAATCTACCCTTCATCCTCTGTAGAGAATGTTAAGCACATTATTTATCCTCTTGGCATTACTGTTAGCTGTATTATCATGTGAACTAAGTCAATAAAATGTACTGTTCAGATAATTTCACAGGAAGAAGTTGGGCTCTGCAAGAAGGATGATGATTCTTATTTTCATTTTTCTTTGCCTTTCATGGATACCACACCACTTGAAGGTAAAATTTGCTTTCATGTGTTACATTACTATTGAAGTTATTTAAAGAAAGTCTAACCCTTGCAAAGTATGAAAGTCTCAGTGATGGAATCTAAAGCTAAAATGATTGGAAGAAGTTTAGAAATAAATTTGAAACTCCACATTTCTAATAGAATAAAACTGGATTATCTTTCTAACCTGGTCTGAAAAAGTGATCAAAGTGTTTCTGAACTCTAAATGGGTTCTCACTCTAAAATTTCTCCAAATAGGTCATAGGTAATGCTAAAAGCTATAAGTAACAGAAAGATCATTTTGGCATATCCTGTCAAGAGATTAAAAACCAAATGCCACTGAACCTAAATTCTTCAGATCTAGAAGCAGTCCTTGTTGGTTGTGGCTGAAACATTTGCCTAAACCAGGGTGAATAAGCTTCAGGGTGAATAACTTCAGATCATAGTTCTGTCAATCTGATACCTCATGAGAGCGACACAACCCAAAACCAAACTGAGTGCTGGTTTTTGTTCTCTAACAAAGTTCAGTGGTAACTGTATTCCTCTTTTCTTCATGGCTCTTTTGCCTGGTGAAAATATAGCATGAGGGCCTAAGCAATGTAGCAACATTTCTTTAAGTATTCCTGTCTTACCAATGCATGCCCAGAAGTGTATAAGGGAAAAAAAAAGAAGTGAACTGTAGTCATCATATTTCCATGTCTCTAAATGTATAACAGCAGTTAGCATCTTCACTTCCCTTTTTGGGAAGACTTCAATCTAAGATTTTCCTTAATTAGCTCTATCCCACTTCATCAGTTCATCCAAGTCAATACCGCACCAAATGGTAACTAAGCTACTTTTTGAGCATTAAAAAAGGAGCAGTAATATAAGAAAGTTTTTTCAACCAAAAAATGCATGATTATGTAACTTCTCACTTACAAGGTTTATCACAGATTCCAAACACAAAATCTTTCATGAATCTTCTTATTTATCCTCTTTAATCCAGTTCAGTTTAAGAGTAGGGATACTGATTCAGCATCAGGATGTTACCTATACCTTTGCTGTCTTTACAGTCCCCTCAGCAGTTCTGCAAAGTATATGATACAGAATGATTTTCATTCCAGAGGCATTCATACAAATGTTTTCCTCTTTTGATCAATGCAAGATTTTGAAGTCAGTACAACTACTCTAAACCTACGTGGACATAGTAAAGAATATAATTTGTTCCATTGTCTGGACACATTTTATGCGTTTTATAATGCTTAGTAAAAGAATCTTAGTACCCCAGAGACATCCTAAATGGACTGACAAAACAAGGATTCCACTACGTACATTACATGAGATAGATGATTAGAAGTGGAAACTGTTGAACATGTAATAGATGTTAGACTTATTGTATTGTTTTGCTTCTAATTTTAGTGCTAAAATAGCCAATGCTTCTAGTGACTAATAAACAGTAGGAACAAAAAAAGACCTGAAAATTACACAGATAAAAGATGACAAAAAAAGAAAGCCATGCAAGCTTTAAAAATTGTACTTTGTTTTCATTGTTTTTGTACTTTGTTTTCATTGTTTATGTACTTTGTTTTCATTGTTTAAAGGATTGTGAAGAGAAGGAGTTCTGCCTGAAAGAGCAGAAGGTGGTGTTATATAAAGGACTGAGAATGAAGTCTTGGGTGTAGGGAGAAGCCTAGAACATGACACCAAAGTGCTTTTAAAAGGATTTGGATATTTAAGTAATAACTGACTTAAATTGGACACAGAAGGAGAAAGCCTTCAGAGCAGGGGGTAGGGAATTACAAATGGGGAAAGAAGGTGAACTAGAGACAAAGGAGGAAGTAGTTGGAGTATTAAGAGGAAAGGAGTGAAGAACACGATAGACATGTCAGTGTCCTTGTTATGCCTCAGTTATTTCCAGAATAACTACTCCTTCCTAAAAATACCAATTAAATGGAAAGGCTAGATTTTGGAGATGTTCGAAAGGGAAAATGGCAGGATTTAGTAGCAGCCTGAATGTGAGAGATAAAGGACAAAGAAGTGTCTAGTATAATAATAAGTTACCTGTTTAGGGAATGAGAGGGATTACAGGCTTATGTGCAATGACAGGAAAGGATGCCAAGGTGAGGACACTTGTGAAATGGTTATTATTTGCTTTCATCCCTCTAAAAAGTCTACATTTCTGCTATAGAGACATGAAAAATCCACAGTGGTTTTCAGAACTGCAATTCAAGATGTGCCAAGCATTGAACAAATACAAAATTTAAGGTGAGAGAGGATGTCCAATATTTCCATATAGATGTCATATTTTGGCTATATGTAAACTGTCTTACACAACAATAGGAGGGATTAAAATACCTGATCATAGATATTGATAGATGTCAGACAAATTTCCTTTACATTATAGGCTCAATTATAACATGTTGATTAAACTGAGTTAAATGTGTTTAAAAATAAACAATGGTGAAACAGTGGAAGAAGAGTGCGGTTATTTTTAAAATCATGCATGTAGAATCGTTTTTCTTCTCTGTTTTCAGATTCATAATTTTCTACCTTTTCCATGTAATAAATATGGCCAAACTGTATTGATGATTACAGGAGTGGACTCTGCATCTTAGAAGGGGAAGAACGTACTTACAGCAGCGTACCATCATTTTCATTCCATGATAGGTCTAAATCTTAATTGCAGTGTATGAGATCTGTTATCCTAGGTAATGGAAAAATTCCATAGTTGTTCTGAAAGATTTTTCTTTTTATTTTCTTTTTCTTTTCTTTTTTAATTTAGCCTTTTATGGTTCCTATTCTGTGTTGTTAATTGGATCAAGTCAGATTTAATTCCACTGAGACTGCAGCACTAGTGTCATCACCCTGTAAGCTGTTAAATCCCTCTGAAACCTTCAATTGCTTTTGTAAGTGGCAGAGCCTCTTTCCAGAGGCCTTCACTCTGCAAAATCTGTGCTGGATTTTGATCAAAGGTGTCTTCTTGTCTACTGTAAATTGTTATGCATGTATGGTAGTTGGATGCATGTGTAAAATCAGTCTTGCAGGGAGAGAGAGAGGTTCCACTAATGACTATATGGAAGATGATCATTAATCCCATATTTTTCAGCCTCCTGCCTAACAAGAACTGTTGAAACTCCAGGGAGATATTAATTCATTTCGACACTTCATTAAAAACAATGATCATCTTTCCAGTTAGTTTTTGTTTTTAAAGGCAGTTCAGAATTTGAAATAAATAAAATTTTAATCAAGTACACAATTGACCTTGAAGTAGACAAAGACGCATTTCTGGCCCATTCTCACATGAGAATAAGTCTTTATCATACCACCAGAAAAACACTTGTGTGAAAATTTGCATTTTTATTTAGGGAAGAAGGGTTTGTGCTTCATTGCAGTTCATTCATGCTGCTTCTTATTGTTGTCCTCAGTTTGAGAATATTGACTCATAAGACACCGCTGGTTAGAAAAAGCTTTATTTCTGTAGTATTTGTGGTTTCTACTGGAGTACACTGTGCACTTTATATGCCAAGCCAGTTCGAGCTTGCTCTTTCAATTTGCTACTGTAAATGTACCCATGCAAAAATGAGTTAAAAGACTCACTAAACATGAGTCTGAAAAAGAAGGTCAAAGTAGTCCTGTGCTTTATTTTATGTCTGCAGCTCTTTAAAATGCTACCTCAAGTATTGGAAGTAGTTTATCTTACACTGAAAACACCACAGTGTTTTTGCATAGTTTACCCAAACAGTAAATTACTCCATGCTTTATTTTTGATTGCTGTGTTTAAACTGTCTCTGATATCCAAGATACAGCAAAGATAAATTCGGTGGTAGAGAGACTATCTCTTTTCTTTGACTGTAGAACATCTACTTTGTTTCTTGGTGACTATAAATCTATATAGGTTTCCATAAATCTGTACAGAAGTCAATAAACTTCATATGCTTGTGTATGCATATGCACATATTTTTTTACACAAATATATTTGTACAGAGATTGAGTGCTTGTATATCTATATACATACATATACAAAGAAAACTAACCTTTATTACAAAATGCATTTGGAAATACCTACATGTTTAGGGTATTATGCATAAGTTTTATTTTTGATTATCAGGAATGAGAATTTCCATTCTGAAAAGAAAAAAAAGTATATTGTGCTTATTTTTCCATCTTGAACTAGGGTAGAAGCCCAAAGTTATCATCAAAGAGCAATAAGAAGTTCTGATCATTGAGAAGAATCAGAACAGTTCTTTCTTTTTTTAGTCTTGTTTATATACTCATTCTTTTAATCCTTTCGCATTTATTCACTACTATGCATATAACCTGAATAGTTATTTTATATTTGAGCTAATACTAAGGGAAATAGAACACTACTAGATATGAACTGGCTGACTTCAAACCATCAAAACAAATTTGCCTTTACTGTCAAATTTATTAAAAATTGAGATATCTCCATGAAGTGCTTCAAATTTCAAACATTCTGTTTAATATTTCTGTGAGGTTCCATTACCTGTCAGGAAACAGACAATCTGATTAGGTGGTATCTTATTAAAATAATATAGACTTAAGCAAAATCAGTGTTAGTTAATACCATGAAGATTCTCAGCTGAAGGTACATTAGTTTTAGATAAAACATGTAAGGAATATTTTTCTGTTTTTTCTTTAACATGTATGCTTTTGGCTTAATTGTTTTTTATAAAGAAGTTTATGGTTATTAATTATCATTCTATATGTAAAGTTTTTTCCCAACTTTGATTACTAACTTATGATTTATGTCTTGATATCCCTACTTCATTGGAAGCCATGCCTATGTCTAATATTTCGTCCATAAGTTCAAATCTGGTAAAACGACCTGTTGTTTCGTGTGTTAATTTCCTGTAGTAAAGACTACCTTGAAGAATATCATAAAATAAACTAGAAAATTTTAAATGGAAGAAAGCAAGGGAGAAAGCGTGAGAGGAATTTATATCTTTTGGCACAAATTTTTGCTGCCTGATGTCAGGGCACAGCATGGACCAGACATCAGGCACGGGGATGGGGCTAGGCCAAGGCTGGGCTGGGATGTGGTCATGCTGGTGGGGGTCAGGATTAGGCCTGGTGGGGGGAAACAGAGTCAGACGCGGCCCTGGAATGGCTAGGCAGGGCCATGGGGATGGATGGGGGGTGGCTGGGCAGAACTAGTAAGGCCTGTCAGTTCCCTCAGGGCCATTAAGTCTGTTCTATGATAATAATGTGAGCTGAAAAAAGAAATTATAATAATATTGCAAATTTCATTAGGTTTTGGAAAGTTTCCTCCCACTGTATCTAATTTTAGTCTCCTTATAAGCCTGAATGTTCCTGATTGCATGGGCATACTATAATTTCGCCTGTAAAACTGCCACAGCAGACAAAATCTGCTGTATTTTTAACCTCTAAAGCATCAGAAGCAAACTATACATTGTTCACCTTAGTAAAACTTTCTAGAACATAGACCTTTTCTACAGCATATAAGAAATTTTTTTCTCTAGAGACTACTCATTTCTCCTATGTCTGCTTAAGCAACATACAGTATTTGAACAGCCTCCGTTCTGAGTGTTTCAACATATCTTGCTTTAGTTCAGTTGGAAACAGGAAGCACAGGGTTGTGGGGAAGTAACAAACGATGACAGAATTTTAAAATACATAGAAAATTCTTATTCCTTCTTGAATTTAAGATTTATTTCTCTTCCACCATGACCAATCACCTTTCTCCAATGTTTCTTCTTACATTCATATTTAGTAGGTCTTCTGCTCGATTTTATTTTTTGTTAGGCCCAGAAGAATGGGCTAAGATAGTAACCCCTATATTCACCTCAGTTGTTACAATCGCGGACCTCAGTAAAAGAATTAATCAACAATTTTTTTCCTAAAATTGTGACGACTTGGTTTGACCTATTTCAGAAACATATATAATTTTTGCCACAGAGTTTTAAGTGACATTTCAAAAAAAAAAGGGGGTTAAGCTTTTTTTTAATTCATAAAGGATAACTGATTTACTTTTTTTTTTTTTTAGTTAAACAAAATAAACAATGTTTGATATTCAGTTGACCAAATAAGTTTGTTCTAGGTTTGGTTTTGACTTCTTGGTTTCGCAAAGTACTTCATATCAATTTAAAGGGAAATTGATTCTTTAACATTACTGTTAGAAACAAAATGGAAAAATAGTGACTTAGAAAGATTATTTTGCTGAAATAATATTTGTGGTTTTCTCTGTGGTCTCCTTTACAGTACATTTCTAATTTTTTTTCTGCCTCTTTCCTGTAATTTCTTTGGAGGAGGTTGAAATATCTCTCCCAAATATTCATAAATAATTATTCAACAGTCTTCTCATAGAAAAATTTTGTTTATTAAGCACCAGAGTTGATCAGGTTAAAATGTGGAAGACTAGGTTTTTAATGACTGGGATATTTACTGCATAATTTTGTTGTTTATGTCAATACATATCATTCTTCTTGAAAATTAATAGAAAAATGAATGCACAGAATACTGATAAGAAGTCAAGTAAAAACTATTACTGTATGACTGTGTGAATTGTCAGAGCAGAAACAGATGTGATTTTTGGATGAGGAAAGTGAGCAGCAAGTGCTTAACTGTTGGGTATCTGCTGAGATATATGAGTACCCCCATGAAGACAAGCATAATATTTGAACAGATAATATTTTTTAAGTCACGGTTCATACACACTTTGAATTTGATCAGGTTTTCTGCTGGTAAGGGAGGGGTGTTTGCCAGATTTATGTCTTTCAATCAAGAAAGAATGTAGTAAAATAAAAATAAACTGGATCCCTGTCCCTCAACAGCTCTTAAAAAATTTTAGTAACTTACTTGAAAGAACAGACTTCTGTTTCTTTAAGCACAGTTTGAAAGGATCTTTCTGGATAATAACTTATTAGCAGATAATTAAAGAGATAACCTTTACCGTCTGTTACCACTGTAACCTTCCCTCAGAGTCCCTTTATGAGACCACCCATGATAAGCAGTTAAATCTGGCAGCTATTGGGATGGAGGAGTTAAATGCTGTCAAAATTAGTGTTGATATTGAGATTATAAAGCTTATTATAATCTTTTAGGTTTAAGGTTCTATAATATATGTGTGATTTTTAACATCTTTATAACTCCTGAACCAAGAAAGACCAACAGGGTAAGTGCTATTCAGATCTGGGGAAGATTTGACCCTGGGCACATCTAAAAGTGAATAGAATCTTGTCTCCTACTCTCTCTTTTTTTTCATGTGTGAGTTATCTTGCTAATCCAATGTTAACTAGATTAATGTGGTAGAAAAAAGGCATTTCTTCTTGCACTATACAAAGGCTGTAGCTGACTGCAGTGTATACCCTGCTTAGTAGTGTGTGAGTGTTGAGAACCTAATGAGCTCGTATCTCCTTTCTGAAGGAGGAAGAAAGAAAAGTCTGGCCTAATGATTGCTTTTACAGCCAGCAATAGCAGTGTAGTTAATATATTGCTATGTGAGAATTGCTTCTAGCAGCTGTCACAGTATACTTCTGCTGTTAAGTACTGGGGTGTAGACGTTACTCTTACTCTTGATTAACTAGGGGGTAATCAGGGAGAGAAAGGAGCAAGCAATGCAAAGGGCGATTTGAAAGAAAGATCTGTCTCCCAGCATAGTGACTACACTTCTTCCAAGGATTCTTCTTCCAGGCAAAGGGGACTTGCTGGAGCTGCTAAAGTTAGGCCAGCTTATGGACCCTTAATTGGTATTGTAGTTCAGGTCCTTTGCTGTAACAGAATCTTTTCATAAAATTCTCCTGAAACATCTGAGAACTGAGTTCTATTTCCAACTTGAATTATTTTTTTTCCTATAAGAAAAGAATATTTCTGTGATAATCAGATTATCTTCCAATACTAATAGCTTTGTTTTGGGAAGGTGAAAACCAGCATGGAAGACATACATGCCTTGGGTATAAAAGTAGAGCACTAGACCTCCTGAAGTTCTTTTTTCTACTCTGTAGAAGATGAAAGCATTTGTGATGCTTGTCATAAATCTACTTTGATATAACAGCAAGAAGTTTACAGAGAGCACTGGTAAAAGTGTTTGATATTTTAAATTAATCTAACCCCATGACCTAGGAAGATCTGAGTTTATGACTTTCAGGACCCAATGCATAGTTTGCTTTTTTGTTCTGCAAGCATTTTTAAAAGGCATGACTAGGGACCTTTGGTAGAAGGATGAGTGCTAATAGCTTACTCCAATAATAGTATTCTGTAATTTTCAGGAATCTAACAGTAACTGGTTATGGTTTTGGATTTTGCCTCTGCTGCCAGTAATAGTTTGCCACAGTAAGTTTTGTGCACTGACTTACAATTTTTTAAGAGTATTTAGAAGTGAGATGGGCTGTTTAAGAAACTAAAATTATTTTTATTGTTACACAAGAACATGTATTTGTGTCGTGTGGATCTTTGTCAAAGAAATGTAAAAATGTTCCTCAACCTAACTGAACATAATAGGGTAACTCAGTAGGTTCACAGGTGCATTCACCTGCATTTCTGCAAGTAAATACATATACATATGAGCGTTACATATTTTCAAAATTGCTATCTATAAGATTCATTATGATTCACAGCGATGCTTGTGTTATCAAATTATTATCGCATTAAAAAAAACCAAAACATTTTATAATAATAATTGGTCCACAAACTGTCCAAGTGTTGCAGTGGCTGTAATAGCAACATGGTTTCAGTGAAGGGACATGAGGTTACATTCAATTAATTACTTGAGCATTGAACTGTGCTGTATACATGAGAATGTTGTCACTACAGATGCTGTGATAGAGACAAAAGTAGTGAGTTTCCTTTAGGGAAGCATATTGCTGATTTAGGAATGTAATGACCCCTGACAAACTCATTCATAAGTGTTACATACTGTTGACATAATAGCACAAGTTCAGGAACATTTTCCTTAATTGCCTTTTCTGATTGTTGACAGGTTTTGTTTTCTCAAATAAAATCAAGAAGAAAGTCTATTATCCCAAAATAAGGCAGATAGAAAACTTTTGCTAATTTTATAAAACATACTGCTTTTATTCAGATATGCTTGTACTGGTAGGTAAGACATTTGATTTCAGAATTGCTGTCAAGGGAGTTAGTGAGCTATCAAGCTCTAGGAGGTTGATGATATAGTCTCTAGAAATGGTTGAATTGTTTTCCTGTGAAAATAGATTATCTAAGCAATTACGCCTTCTTTATTCTGTTATACAATCGTTTATCAAATGAACTTCATTCCTTAAATGTGATTTTTATGTATAAATGTAATCTGAATAGCTTAGATAGCAGTTTGCAATCTAGGGGGTATATGTGAATTGTCCACTTAACACTATATTTTATCCATTATTTGTGGTGTGTAATTGGTTTCATCTGATGTTTGTTATTGATTATTTGACTGTTTGGGAGAACTATGTCCGTTTTTAAACAGAGGAATAATAAATTAAAAGTTAAGATAATGATAGCACTTTAGAAATAGTATCCAGTTGTCAGAATTTCCATAACCAGTGCAACTTTCAGAAACAAATGAAACATAATTCTTCTTGTCAGAAACTTCTGATGCATGTAATAGTCTATGAAATGTTATTACTTAATCTGATTTCCTTCTAATCTCCTCCTCCCTGAAAAAAATATCAAAGTAGAGAGTATCAGTTTAAGACACATTGCCTTGGTCTGCCTAGTTTCTTCCCGAAATTCTTTAGAGTGAGGCAGCATAAACAGCTGATGGGAAGAGGCACATTGTCTCCCCATGTCCCATTGTGCCTTGTTTGGGGATAATATTTCCTCAGAATTTTCTTGTCGGGTGATGGCCTGGGAATGAACATAGGTTAATGCTTTCTGATATGGCAGTTTAATGTTACTATTACTGGACACCAATGTGAAAAGTGGATTCCACTATAAGGCCATTTAAATTTTGCATTTTTATAAAATTCATTTAAATATTGCAAGGGTTGTTCAACCAAGCTACTGGTGGGACTAATGGGCCTTTTTTCCCAGCTTTGGATTTACTTTAAATATTGTGTCATGCAGCTACAAGTACTTTATTTGAAAAGTTTTAGTCATGAAAAAGTTGTTAAGGATGAGAAAGTAGTAGTTTGGGACATACTAAAGCTTTCATTTGAATGGCACTAGATAGAACTATAATTCAGAAATTCACAGAAACACAGAATGGTTGGGGTTTGAAGGGACCTCTGGAGATCATCTAGTCCAACTCCCCTGCCAAAGCAGGTTCACTTACAGCAAGTGGCACAGGATTGTGTCCAGGTGGATTTTGAATATCTCTAGAGAAGTAGACTCCACAACCTCTCTGGGCAGCCTGTTCCAGTGCTCTGTCACCCTCAAAGTAAAGAAGTTCTTCCTCATATCCAGATGGAACTACCTGTGTTTCAGTTTGTGCCCACTGTCCCTTAACCTGTCGCTAGGCACCACTGAAAGGAGTTTGGCTCCTTCCTCTTGACATTTGCCCTTAAGGTATTTACAAGAATTGACAAGATCCCCTCTCAGTCTTCTCTTCTCCAGGCTGAACAGCCTCATCTCTCTCAGCCTTTCCTCATAAGGGAGATGCTCCAGTCCCCTCATCATCTTCGTTACCCTCCACTGGACTCTCCCCATTAGCTTTTCGTCAGTCTTAAACTGGGGAGATGAGACCTGGCCACAGTGCTCCAGATGTGGCCTCACCAGGGCAGAGTAGAAGGGGAGGAGAACCTCCCTCGACCTGCTGGCCACACTCTTCCTAGTGCACCCCAAGATATCTTCTTGGCCACAAGGGCACATTGCTGGCTCATGGTCAACTTGTTGTCCACCAGGACTCCCAGGTCCTTCACCACCCAGCTGCTTTCCAGCATGTCAACTCCCAGCCTGTACTGGTGCATGGGGTTATTCCATGTATTACAAATGTAATTCAATTACAAATGATAGTGACAGTTTCAAAATAGAAAATAGAGTGTGATTGAGAATAAAGGATAAATTATTGTCCATTAGGACATCACAATGTCTTTTTCTTATTTGCTTGACCAATTTTTGTCCAGCAACAAATGAGTTACAGTCACCAAGTGAAAGTTTTTTCATTGAATTATTTTTGTCTTAGGCAGCTGTAAAATGACACAGAGAGAAACAAACAGCATTTTTCACCAAAAGACAAATAATTCAAACACATTAGCACTGCATTGGGTAGCCTGCACTTATTCATGACTCTTTGATACTGTGTCAGAGGGAGATGGCTCCCCAAACTGCTTGTTGTAAATTTCTTTTAATGGGTTTCTTTACTCCATCAGTCACTTGATGATTTCACCTCTTGAGAAACTTCTCCCCATGAAAATGCCATAGTCTTCTAAAGAGGAAAACTAGAGTCATGGCCAAAGAGCTAAACTGGGATTTGAGTAACTAGGTTAAGTTTCTAACTCTACCCATTTTAACAGTGAGCATACAGCTCAAGCATGGTTTGGTTTTAGTTTTGTTTCTCCCCCTGACTATTTCTAAAGAAAGATAGGAACATTTCAACTCCTCTCAAAAGTTTTCTTGTTTGTTTAGTTTATAAGTAAATTGGAGAAAGGATCATCTCCATGTATTCTCTAAACACTGAAGTAACGTGATTTACATTCTTATTGTTGTATATAGACATTCACATATGTAGATATACAACAGATGAAGATTAGATGCATAATAGGAGTGAATATGTGGAGGTTTGTTTTGTTTTATTTGTAAGGAAGCAAACCAATTATTTCTAAAATTAACAATATTATTAAATATTTGGTCATGTTTGTAAGTTAATTTTAAAACAGGTATCCAATCAGTCCAAAAACCCTTCAGTTCTATTCTTTTTTTTAAAGCAGTAGTCCTTAATATTTGAAGGGGATGGATAAAAGAAGAGAATAATTACTTTATATATTTTGATTCTCTGTTATTCTTGCATCCACTAAATGCAAGGAGAAGATCCTAGATAGGAATTCTTATTTTTTTAAAGGAATCATTTTCTCAAAGCTACATTCTCCTTATAAATCTGCAACAAAGCACAGTTCATAGCTATTTCATTCTTTGACATTGTGAAAGATTCCTTGCAGCTTAAAAAAAGGAAAAAAAGAAAAGAAAAAAACTCAGAAAGGGATCCAGAGATAAAATTTTACTCTTATGGGTTGTGTAGAAGTCTTGGACAGTGTATTTTTTTCTAAATACTTTTATGGACATTATGCAAAACAGCCAGAGAAAATGAAGAGACGGTAAAAGCATTCAGATTGATGAAATAACATTGCTCCCATATGAGTTTATTACTAAGTGTAATCTGTGAGGCAAGCATGAACAATCTATTTAACTAAACATTTATATCTCTGAAGGAAGAGTCTTCATTTAGTACTCTGTGTTCACATGAGAATTTTTGGAATAAACATCAGACTTCTTTATGTCAAATCTAATAACTTCATGTCTATGTAAATATTGTATCATAGTATCATACAAATTTTAATAATTTATATTGCAGCATATTTATATTTTAATCTTTATTGTTATATCATTATGATAAATTTGTTATTCTCTTGAAAATTCTTTGCCAATTTCTATGTCACTTTTCCCTCACTAGTGTTCGTGGAAGGGAAGGGAAAAAGGAGCACTGCAATGCAATATTAAGCTTAGCCAATTTTAGATAATGCAGTTTAAGACTGGAATTCATGTTCTAAAAGTCCAGCTAGAGAAATGCAATACTAAATAGCCAGTCAGGTGACAGAGCTGTAATAAAATGTGTCAGATAAACTTGATTTTATAACCTTTAGGACATTCAGTACTGTAATACTAAACCAAGAAACTAATAGAAAACCATTTCGTTCTGTGGGATCCTCACATGACTTTATCTACTGAGAAAAGTGAAGCTCTAAGAAGTGTTTTCTACTTAGGCATCAGCTGATGCAACGGGCATTACTGTCTTTGATTTGTGTAGCCTCATAACTCCTGAATTTCATTTTTTATCTATAGGGGAAGCAAAATTAGGCTCTGAAAGCCTAAGAAATAAGTAAGAAATCACTCAGCTCCTCCTATAGGCTGAAATAAGAGAAATATGCAGGCAAAAACGTGAACTGTTAGTCTGCTTAGACCTTCAGTGCAGAAGAACAGTTCAGCAGTATATTTGTCTAGGGCTGTCTTGTTAGTTTTCAAAACTGTAGCACAGAGATGTAGGTGCAAGTCAGCAGGCAGACTGACTAGATAGATAGGCAGATAAGGTGAAGACCTTGTACAGTAATATGAGTCTAGATCTTCCTCAGGTTTCAAACCATCAGAAAACCTTAAGCGACTAGTAAACTTCTCCCATGACATTGAAGATGTTATGATCTAAAAAAAAAATACATCTGAAAGGTCTAAAAATCATGCAATCTTCAATATTAAAAAGAGAAGTCTGAAATTTCTCTCCTTCATGTATAGAGTAACGAGTGCTGTAAGGAAAAGTGAAGAGTATTTTCCCATTGAAAGTGAAGGAAAAAAAGAAGCATGGATTAGAAAGGTCTCGAAAATTATAGATTACATGCAGTTAAACATTTTTACTCCACAGCTAACCACAATAAGAAAAGTAAATGTAATATGCTGTGGGGTTGCAAGCAAATTAAAACCTATTATTTTCTACATGATCTGTACAATTGGGCTTTTTATTTCTTTATCTGGTCTCATGATTAATAAATTGTCAATATATTTTACCTACATTAAACTAGTCAGAAACAGAAAACTAGCTTCACCTGATTTAATGGACATATATTGCACTCAAATATCTTTGAATTTGGTTTACAAATGTGGCAAGGCAGCTTTTTTCAATGTATCTGTTTCTAAGACTGCATATAATAATATACAATTTATACAAATCACTATCAGTCAAGTGTTCTTCATGAAAAATATGAAGTGATAATAGGGAGGATTTATGTGACCAATATTCTGTGTGGGAGTAGTTCATTTGACTAGATCGATGATTACTGAACATTCACAGTTCTCTTTCCTTCTTTTTTTATTTTTTTTTTTTAGGGTAGATTTAATATTAGGCTTTATAATTTTTAAGAAGTCTTTTTCTTTCTGTTTTTTTTTTTTTTTTTTAAGGGAAGTGAGAAATATGAATTCTGGGGACAAGATCTTGATATTATTTTTGTTTTCTTGCTTTTTGGCTACTCAGTGTGAACCTGGTAATTTTATGAAAATTGTCTCATCAAAGAGATTCACTGCTTGGGGTATATTTACATACAAGTATATTCGCGTGCTCAAAATCACTCTCTACTTACAGTTCTCCATCTAAGTGGTCCTTGCCTTGCTTTGGAAGAAGCAGGATTTATTCCAATAAAATGAGTGGATTAGAGTTTACCTGTGTTGTGATTTAATTGGTTCCAGCAGGGAGCCACTCAATAGGACTGTACCTACTGCTTGCAGTTTCTTTGCACCGTATCTTTTCCACAACAGCAGTTAGGGTTGATCAGTTTATCATTGACCAAGAAATAAAATTAGCAAGCACCTTATTCCAAGGACAATGTGATTACAATATAAGTTAGGAGCAGGTTTTTTTGTAAATTGTGTAACAATCACAAGACAGGGATTTCTTTAAATTTACTACTTCTCTTTTGCCTTTGTTTGCTAAACCTAACAAAGAATGAAGTTTGTTTCTTTAGGTAATTTTCTCTTATCTGATGACTATCCTCAGCTCTGTCTATGTGATCTCAACACAAAAAAATCCCATTCAAAACCATGTAAAATCAAAATGTAGATGGGGTGAAATGTCTGGAAGAGTTCTGACATGACAATAAACTGTGTTATTCCACTTATTTGTGGGCAGGAGGAAGAGGAAAATGGAAACATTTTGATAAATTCAGAGGTAATTGGGAAGGTTTGCAACATTCTGAAACAAAAGCCAAAAAGGCCAAGGTCAACATTTAAATAATTGGATGAAGCTGCCAATAATTATAAACCAAGTTAAAGTATTAAAACTTGGTACTTTTTGCTCATTAATAAATGACTAAGAAATGATTGATTTTTTGTAGAGGAATTTGACAGGAATTCTCTAAGGGCTGAACAACAGAGAACATTCAGATCTATTTCTACTACTGATTGTATCTTACAATTCCCACATAGAGGTATTTTTTTCTTCTTGTTAACTGGGGTGAAAAAAAGAGATAATGGAGATATGATTCATTAAATACTTCAAAAACTTGCACTATTTCCTGTGGTTTTGTGATACATATAATAAAATATTGAAGGTCCTGATGTAGCCTGATGCTTTCGCAGAACTGGAAGAACAATGTTCTAGTGAAACATTGAATAGTTATAACACGATATATCTTGCTTTAAAAAAATTAATATATTCTCCTTCATGAAAACTGAGTTGTTGGGGTTTTTTTTGTATCTTCTTTCTGGTGGGGTGTGTGTGAAAGATTATAAAATAAATGATTCAGAACCATCAATTCTTATCATCTTAAAACTTAATTCAGACCAATTTCAGTTTCTAACACTGGATATTTGGAGTACAATCATGTTTTATTTTTTTATATTTATTGAAGACTTTTGGAAAGAAAATCAACCTTGTACCCAAACCACTAATTGAATAATTTCAAGAAAATGGAATGGAAATAAATGCTGTGGGGGTGGGGGAGAGATGTTCTGGACTACACTGAGTTAGCAGTTGAGTGTTATATTTGAATATTTGTCCAGGGTCAGCATGGGTGTCCACAGGCTGGCAGGGCCTTTCCCCTCCCTCCCTGATAGAATGCAGTCCCACTGCACTCCAACAAGCTGAGCCCAGGCAAGCTGGGCCAGGAACAGGCACAGTCCCAAGGTTGCTCAGGAGAGGACCAAGGGTGCTTGTCATAGCTTGCATGTGGCCATGTGCTCGCTTCTCATAGGTCTTTCTCAAATGTCTCTTCTTTCTGACTTAAAGCTTCACAGCTGCACCAAACGCTGGCCCTAAGCCCAGGCAGCCAAACCCCTAGAGCTGGAGGTGGGGGGTGGCTTGCCCTCAGGCCCCTGACGATAAGTACAGGAAATGTGAAACTCCTTCAACTAAATGTACCTTTTGGTTTCTTTTTGGAGCACAGGAAGAAGCGTGCACCAGTTATAGCCTTCATGAGGACAGTGACACACAGCTGGCAACCAAAGCCAGTGCAAGCAATTGCCTGCCAAGTAAGAAAATCTCAGTGGTTAGAAAAGACTGAAATCTGGCTTCCTATTTAACTGGCAGCTGTAGACGTCAGTAACCAGAAGCACTGTGATCACAGTGTGTGCAGAGAGTTCATGTGGCAGCTGATGTGAAGAGGGTACTCAGTGTGTCTTGAGGTGCTGCTTAAGACTGTACAGGACTGCTAGAATCAGCACAATGGTGTTTGCGAAACACCACAGGACAGGTTCCCTTTCAATGGCTGGTATGACTATCTCTTGCTTATCAAATACCTCAACAAAAAATGAAACTGTGTGGCTTCCCAGTGAGCTGGCTCTAGTGAGACCATATCTGAAGTACAGAGTCAGTTATGGTTTCCCTCGTGCAATGCAAATGTTGACTACCAGAAGAAAGTCAAAGGTGAGGAGGGGACTGGAGCACTGGACATGTGATGAGAGTCTGCAGGAACTGGGCTTCTTTAGTCTGGAGAAGAGATAGTAAGGCTAAGGGGAGATCTAATTGCAGTCTTGCACTGCCTACAAGGGTTTTGTAAAGATGATGGAGTCAAGCTGTTTTTAAAGTTCAATGAAAGGACAGGAAGCAACAGACACAAAGGAAATTCTGATTAAGTGTACGTGTGACAAGTGCTATGGGATGTAAGCTATGGGTGAATTATAAATATGAAAATCAAGTTTGCTTTAAGTGTGGACTAGCTAGATATCAGGGCCTCTGTGAACACCCAGTGCACTTCAATCAATAATTTCATGGATGGTCTCACTATTCATCTATGTACATGAGATAAGGAACTGATTTGAGAGAACAAGCTGACTTGAAATTAGATGGTTGACTGAACTCCAAGTCACCTTCACAATTAAGTATTTGACTGACATACAAGAGCTCTAGAAATTACCCCAATCAGCTCCCACTGTGCTTAGTCCAATTTGTATGTTTCAGTGTGTTGGTTAACATCCTGTTAACATAATAAAACATAATTGTTTTATTAAAGTAGTTTTAATTTCCAATCTGTAAGTCTCTCTCCCTTTTCTCCATCCCTTCCCCTCCCGGGGGGAGGGAGGGGTTAATAGAGAGCGTCTGCCGCTCATTTTAAGTGCCAGCTCAGCCTTAAACAGTGACACTTTAATAATGCAATAGCAGTGAAAAAGAGTATAAATAATATCAAAATTAATACTACTAATAATAGAAATATACAAAACCAATATTGATCTTCCCAATGATGACCATGGGACTGCATGCCGTGCCACGTTGGCTCGCAGCGCTCACACAGCAGGGCAGGCACCCAGATGTCCCGGACTGGATTCCACAGCAGACAGCAACCGGGTTTGGGAATGCATGGGTCAGGATGAGAGGCAGGAGAGCGAGCAGAGTCCCACCAGGATGCCGGCCATGAAGGAGGGCTGACCTCCATGATCCTTGAGCTTTATACCAAGTATTCACATGGATTGGGATGGAATACTGCATTGGTCAGTGCTTGGTCACCTATCGCCTCCGCAGCTTCCTGCAGGGGCAACCCTTTTCTGCCTTCCCCCCCCAACGTGGAGCACAAGAGAGCCCATAGGGAAAAAGCACATACCTGGGCCTTTCTGCATAATGATCCCACTTCTGCCTCAGCAACAGCTACAGACATCAAGTGCCATGAACTCTGAAAGCAGGCACTGCCTGAAAAACCTGTAGTCAGCTTCAGAAAGTGCAGATACTTAAGAAAAACTTACCTGAAGGAAAATCTACTGAAAGAAGAAATGGTGCTGTTTTAGCCAAACCAGGGCAGTTTCTATTTGCTTTTGTGGTCAAGAAAATAAAGAAGGAATTAGAGAAGACAAAAATAAGAAAGATATTTCTTTCCAATATGAAAGTCTGAGGATGTTTGAAGCATTTTTTTTCATGTTTGCACAGAAGGTGTGTGAATGTTGGATGTACAGAGTCAAGTCCGAGCTTTATAAACCATGCTGAGATTCAGAATACGTTAATGGAGATGAGCACTACTGGATTAAATTTGGCACTGTGATAAGAAGAGCTCAAAGCTCAGGTAGGGCAAACCTGAGTGTGTAGATTATCCCTTGAAATCTGAGAAATTATTTTTGTTCATTAAAAGAACTTTTTGAATGACAGGAGCAGAGTTATAGTGAAGCATATTGAGAAGATGTGAAAAATCTTAGCAGGATATGTTAGCAGGAGATTACAGTGTGTGTTCTAATAGTCTCCATTCTTGAAGTTTTGGACTGGCTATTGGATTTTCATTTGAAAGTGATGCAGATGTACTTCATGGCCTTCCTTGATGCAGTAGTTTATCAGCATAGAAACAAACATCACAGTAATGTTAAAGTGTTCAAATTGGTTCCCAGGATGTTTTTTTCTTATTCTTTCTTGCCTCAGAAAGCTTGTATGACTTTGGGGCTGCTAAAGGCAAACACCTTTTCATTTTAATTTGGCAAACATCTACAAAATAGTGTCTCACAGGGTGAGAAGTTCTTGCCACCAAATCTGCACGTCAAAGTGGGTAAGAAATGTGGTAGTATTCTTATGTGATATATATAATTATGATAAAAAAAGAAGCAAAGCTGACATTTGTAATTTGTGCAATGTTTGACAATCTCACACTGGAACCACTGGGAATTCTGAGAAAGGAATAGACACCCAGGATTTCACTATGAATTTGTATAGAGTTTTGCTGTCTTAATATTTTAAGAATTTGAGAAAGGATATTTCTGAAACTGTCCCATGCATTGTATAAGCACATTTTTAGCAAAATTGGACACTTTACTATTGTTAACAGGTTACTTAGCTTAGTTTCTGAAATGGAAGCAGCTTTTAACATTGATAGAATCAATTTCATACTTTCATATTTCTGAACACCAGCTACTGATTCTTAGCTCTTAATTTAAGAAACAAACACGGAGGGAATGTTAAAATTTTGGCATTAAATGCAGAACTTTTCATTCAGAGGTCGAAAGGGGTTTTTTTAGTCACACTTAAAATAAATTACCTTTTGTACTTTAAACTAGCATGATTTTTTAAAATTCAGGATGGCTATTGAAGAAATAAACTGTAGGTGGAGGCTGGTAACAAGTGCAGTACTGCAGGGGGCTGTTCTGGGACCTGTTCTGTTGAACATCTTTATCAGCGACCTGGCAGAGGTGATGGAGGAGACTCTAATCAAGTTGGGGAACTAGTCAATACACTGAAGGGCAGGGCTGCAATCCAACAAGATCTAGAGAAGCTGGAGAAATGGGGCAACAGGAACCTCATGAAATGCAACAAGGGCAAAGCTAAGAGCCACCCCTTCTCAAGGACACAGGTTGGGGCCTGCCTGCCTTGGAGCAGCCCTGTGGGAAGGAGCCTGCAGGCCCTGTCAGACACAAGCTGAGCAGGAGCCAGCGGTGTGCCCTGATGGCAGAGATGGCCAACAGTGCCCTGGGAGGTATTTACTGGGGTACACGCAGAACATTGAGGGAAGGGATTACCCTCTGCTACTTGGCATTCATGACTTCCCATCTGCATCCAGTTTTGAGCCCCTCACTATAAAACAGAAATTGATGAATGAGTGAGTTCAGCAGAAGGTGCTGGCTGGGGGCTGTAGCACGTGCCCTGTCAGGAGAGACTGAGGAACTGGGGCTTGTTCAGCCTGGAGGAGAAACCGTCTCAGGGGTGCTTAACAACAATGCCCCAAGCACCTATGAGGGGGTTATCAAGACGCTGAAAGGGAACTCTTCCCAGTGGTGCAAGGTAGGAAGATGAGAGACAGCGAGTATAAGGTGAATTCAGAGTGGCTATAAAGGAACACTTTTTCACTCTGAGAACAGGCAGCCAGTGGAGCAGGTTGCCCAGAAAGGCTGTGCAGTCTCTGTCTTCAGATGTTTTCAAGACTCAACTGGATAAAGCCCCAAGTAACCTGGTATGACTGCACAGCTGACCCTGCTTTTACCAGGGGGGATGGTCTAGACAATTCCTGAGATCCCTTCCAGTCTGCATTTATGATTCCATCTCTGTATATGTGGTTGAACTTCTTTAATGTGAGGGCAAACTGCTGACTCATGTTCAGCTTGTCCACCAGGACTTCCAGGTCTTTCTTTGCAAAGTAAGCGTACAGCTTCTCTTAAAAAAAGGGAGCACAGGAAGAAGTAGAGACAGAGAACGTAAAGTTTTATAAAAAATTTAGCTTAGATTTCTGGAAAGTTAATCATAAAATCTATGTGTTAATATTTTTAAAACATAGTATAAGTAAGAGTCAACACAGAATTATTAGGAATTGTATTTACTAATGATTTATAAAAGTATGGAATAAATTGTATGAACTGTTCTGTATCTGGACAGAAATAATTTTACTGTTGAATACTTTTAATCTCATTAATTTTCCAACTAAAAGCCCTCTATTCTCAAAAATTTGAAAATTCCATCAAGAAAATTAAATGATAACTTTTTGACTGCTTTTCTTGAACAGTTATGTCAGATTTGCTTCCTACAGGAGAAAGTGACATTACTAAGATCCTTTCTATCAAATAAAAGACAGGCAAAAAAAAAACCCCAAGCTTAGTTTTCTGGCTTTTTTTAAGTTTTCATCTAAGTGTTGGATGAATATTTTGTTGTTTTGTTTCATTTTGTTTCATGAGAAGAGATTTCTCTTTCCAGCCATTTCTTGCGTTGTATAAGCTTAAGATCTGTCACTGCCTTACTGAGCTGGACACTAAAAAAGCTTTCAGTTCTGTCCTAACCCTAAGCAACCTTTTGAATGCATTTGCACTCTATCAGTATATCTTTTTTATTCTCAGTCTTCTGTGATATCAACAGTGAATCTGTCCTTCAGCGTGCAACTAAGGTTTTAATGGCAGCACTCAAGTACATTCTTCCTACTTCCCATTTCTAGAACTACATCATGCAGGACTGATTCCTAAACAGTCAGAACAAAGGTATGTCTAGTGCTCAGAAACTCTTAGTAAGTCAATGAAAGTGCAAGGTGAAAGGTATAAAGGATCAGCAAAATTGTTAAAAACTGAAGCTCTTATTGTCATTTTTTTTTTATTACTATGGTTCTTTCCTGTAATAAATTAGAGGTCAAAGTTTCAGAAATATACTGTAATATAAAATAAATATCAGTCAAACAACCCATGTAAAGCAAGGCCCAAGTATGAGCCTCTAGAGCTGTGATAAAAGTGTTTTCATGGAGTTTATGTAAAAGATTTCAGTGAAGGTTGAGGGGAAAGGAACTGCTGAGTGGTTTTATAGATAGCAAGACTTTCTTTTTTAATGCAACATAAATTTTATTTTATGTGTCACTCTTCTCCAACTTTTACTGTTTTAATAACATAAAAGGTGAGATTACCAATGGGATTTGTATGCTCAATTCTCATTAATTTTAACAGGAACTGGTCATCAAAATCCCTTAGGCAACCCTGAAAACATCAGCCAAAATCTCCTGCTGTATTTGAGAACAAACCACAAAATCAACAAAGCCCAGAAAAGCTCTCCCAGTTGAAAATCTGTGAGCACGTTTACTGGATTCCCACTGCACTGAATAGAGCATAGAGAGAAGTCTGAATCCCTTTTCAGGGCCCTGACTCATGAAGAATGCAAACAGAAGTGCTCTGTAACAAACACAGGTAACACAAAATATTGTCAAAGCTAGATGGTCTTCCTCACTGCTCTTGAAGCATCTTGCTGTATTTGACAAATGCAGAGTGCTTGAGAGTAAATAATGAATGTGTCTGAGGTACAAAATAAAGAATCATCTGACAACTTTAGTAAATCAGCCTAAATTTTAGTTTACCACAGTGAAATCACAGCTTTAGTGGGTACTCAACAGCCTAAAACTACAATGAAGCCTCACTGAAGTCTGTGATCATTTGGTAACTATCAAAATCAATAAGCAGCCTTCCATAATTCCAGGATATGCTGCATCAGGTCACTGGGTTAAGAACTGCTTTACTACATACACCAGCTGCATTAATAAAATATTTCCTCTCCATGTCTATAATAATTCTACATCTATAACATTATGAAGTTACACTTTTCATTAACATATTATATCCCCTAATGTCTAGCTACCAGAGTTCAAGTTAAGATTCCTGTGACAAAATAAATGAGTATAAAATATGTTTTTTTCACTAAATAAAAATTATGAGTAATTTGTCTAGAGCCAAGATGAACTTGTTTTGTTTAACATCAGTCATCCTCTTCAAATGTCCACACATACTTTCATGTTATTGGATTAGTATTTCATTACAGCTCTTTTTCAAAGAAAGAAAATATTTTTCCCAAGATATGAGCAAGTGTTTTGAGAGTCAAAGATATCATAGACTTACCATATTATAATAGTGTTCATTATTCATGTCCTTCAATAATTCTGTGAGAATGTATGATGAAACTAACATCTCCCTATTTTCTTACTTAGTGGAATTGGAAATCTCAAACAGTAAGTTTTTGCTAGTTTTAGAAGGCCAAGTTTTAGTCAAGGGGTTAAATAGAAGTTCTCGTAATATTGGGTTCACATATTTTTGTCCAAAGAGCTCCTAAATCTTTTTAATGACACTACATATCATATTAAATTTTAAAAAAAAAATCCAGTCCTAAATACACTAACATTTTCAGAATAGTCCCATTATAGAAATTGTGCATCTTGTTTATTAGTTTTGTATTGTCTCTAATTTATAAATTTCAATCAATGTGTTCAAGTAAGCAAGCATCTAAACTATGTTGTGCTCGAGAAGTTACTTTTTCCCATTAGTAAAAAACCCAAAATAATTGTTTAAAAGTATCTTTATAGTTTCCCACAGAATACAGAATGACCAGGATTATCAAGGACATAAATCTTTAATAGAAAGATCATGCAGTTGCCTTACCAGAAAATTTTTATTTAGAATGTATTCTTTGATAACTTGATGCCAGTCTTCATCTTCCTAATGTTACATTTATTTTCTTTTATTTTGAGAAGAGGGTGGGGAGAGGAAGAGGGGAAATGTAGCCTTGCTGTGCAAGTGAAATGCAAAGGAAGTGCCATTTTTGTAAAGAAGAAAAATGTTTTCACACAACTGTTTTCAATTTGTGAAGTAATATCATATGATAATATATTGCATTTTCCACTTTTAGTCAAGCAGCTTCATTCTTCAATTGACTGCAAAAGTGCCTGGAATAATTTTTGCTGGCTGTATCCAAAGTCTGCTTTTCTTGAACAAAATTTGGAAGGCCTGAATGAATATTGTGCTGTAAATAATTCTTGCCTACAGACTGGCATAAAACCAGCAAACCCATTAAACCTCTCCTTGATATCAGCAACTGTCTCCATCACTACTGAAAATTCTTATTTCTGCTGTAATCTGCTATTTTTTGTCAGATAAACTAAAAGCATGAATTTGTATCATAAGGATCTTAAATGCAACGTTTGAAGGACTAGAATGTGACTTTGAGGTTAAACACACAAGTCAAGGAACAAACCCCCAGGAAGAGAGGAGGAGGGATCTATCCAAATGCTGGATTTCGATGTGTAGGCTGAGAAAGATTTTGCCCTTGTGGTCATTCCTTACTGAAGTCTTGCGACTAAAGGCAAAAATGGACATGGACTTTTGCAGTGATAATTATACCCATGCTTGCTAAAACAAGCTAAACTGATATTCAGACATGTAAGTCTTGGAGTTAGGACAGCTGTAAAAGATTATCCCCTTGGAGTGGACATTACGGGAAAGGACAGGTTCAGAGCCTTGCTAGCATGAATTAGAGCAAATCCAGTCTTTCCATCAGGTGGTCCAGGGCTCAATGAGAAATGAGCAAAGCCTTGCTGAAGATTTTCCTAGGTGTATCTGAGTTTACTCTGTGTTAAAATACTCTATATCTGCTCTCATGAAGTCTATCAACTTTCTAAGGGATACAATCTACTTTTATAGTCTTTCCTAATCGACAGTATCCTCCATGTCTTCAGATGTGTCCTCCTTCCCTTCACTTAACTGATTCAAGGCTCTCCTTGGTACTGCAGCCCCATTGTTAAAGTTGAATAATTTAAGCCTATTTAAGAAAGTCTTAGGTTTTGATATTAGACTGCTTCTCAACTTTGACGTGTTTTTTGTCATTGTCTTGACATAGCACTGGCTACAGTGTTTATGATAGGGAAGCATTTGGGATGCTCCAGATTGCTAGTTTTGTGCATTTCCAGATTGTTTTGCCTTACCAGCAGATGTGCGTGCAGTCTGTACTCCTCCAAATTGTTCAGCCCATTTGATATTGTCACGCAGTTAAGAAGTATTACGCTTTCTTTTATAAACACAATAATATTCTGTTTTGAGAGAACAGAAACAAATTAAGCAAAGAAGAGGGAAACTGGGGGTTATTTACTTGTCTTTTCTGTCAAAAAATATACCTGTAGAAATGCAGTGCATCTGACAATGTATACTATTATTTTTGTTGACAAAATGCAGAATGTCTTTGGTCTGATAATGAATAGATTTAAAATCTCTTGGAGACAGAGGAGTTACAGATGGTCATTGCTCATCTCCTCCCCTTCTTATGAGGAAGATTTGAACTATTGCTGTCTTTTTCTGAACTCAAGCAGATTTTGTGCTTGAATTCTGTTGTCTTTACCTAAGTGCAACAACAGAGAATTGTATAGCTAGAAGAGCTATCTACCTGCTATCAAAAGAAAAAGAAACATTTTCTTGTCTATTACCCAAACCTATCCAAAGCACATGTCCAAGACAATAAAATATGAAACTTATTGAAGTCATTTGGACTAAATCCTGAGCTTCTGACCCAGAATGTAGTACATCAAATTATCAAGGCTTATTTGTAACCATATGAAAATTTTGAACTACAGAATAGAGTGAAACCTTACTGATTTAAACATTTCTGAAGACTATCTATCATTCTTCAGGTTAGTGAAGGTCCCTATTGGTGTGATGTGACGGTTGCTAATGTTAAGAAGATATTTCTCATATAGATTATTGAATTGTTCCTTTTACTGAATGTTGGTAGGAGATAAAATAAAGGAAATAGTAACTTTTTAGCCTGTGCAGAATAGAAATTCTTGCAGCAGCAACACCCGGTTAGTATTTATGTCGGCTGTTCAGTTTGGTGAGTTCTGAGTAGGAGGTTCTGTCATGCTGTGTCCCTTGTGGGAAAAGCTTCCAGCATGCACACACATTTTGCTGGCATTTCAGACTTTATAAAACGACGACAAAACTAATCACTGAAAAATCTAAGCGGAATCCAGTTATTAATTGTTTTTTCATACCATTAGCTGAACCTCTTCATTAGGAATGTCACTGTATTGCATCACTGTCTATTTTTAAAAAGGGATCAGCCCTACCAACACTTTGAAGTTATATTTCAGAATGGCCACGTAACTATTCCATGTAGAAAGAGCAACAAATAACAAGCTGAACAAAACTGTGTTTTAAAGAAAAACCTGATCTAAAACTGCATAGTGGCATAACTTATGTTATTTTCCTGAAAAATATAGCACTTGAAATTCCTAGGAAATTCAAGAGGCCCAATGAAATATATTCTGTAGCTGAAAAGCATGAAAAAACAACTGTAAGGTCCTACATTTTGTAAGTACATTTTTAAAGGTTCTCACAGACTTCCTGGACCCCTGCTTTAAACAGCTATACAATGCCTATGTGCTGGCTTGAGACTTCTCTTTTAAATTAACTTTCCAGAATGATTTAGTGTCTAGAAATGTTGTTCAATTTGGAAAGCTTCATTTGCAGGTTTTTTGATCAAACAAGTTCAGAATGTATCTTTGGTCCACTTTCGCTTTTAATTTAAGACTTCACAAAATTCATGTGAGAGAGGTGGTGTAACGCATAGAGGTGCCCAGGTGCTGGCGGCGGC